>NW_020653409.1:1703270-1728293 GCF_003589595.1 Hyposmocoma kahamanoa | reverse complement strand
TAAACTATACTTTAAGGAGTAATTTCATGGTAAACGTTAGAACCACTGAAACGGAATATTATCATATTTATCCAAGTACACAAAAAATTTCATTAGTGCTTTTTAAGTGCAGTATTTGCGGTGTATTACTGCATTTTATTTGAGATGTTTTTGTTGGTAGTACGGAGGGTATTTATAAAAATAAAAACTTGTATTTAAACTGAATGCTTTTCTAATTTGCGAAACCAAATATCCGCCATTTTGCGGTAGGAGAAGCGCATCGCGTGAGCGGCTGTATTACAATTTATGAAATGAATTAGCTAGCTAGGTGCAATGCAGAAAGGTCCCTCCAGCAACGCATCTGCCGACCTTTGTATGCGTAAAAGAGAAAAAAAAGAATAATATTTTGGGCGCGTTTCAAAAAAAGGGCTTATTTCCAAAATTAGGTTCAAAATGAAAAAAATAAAATAAGCACGGTTTTCATTATTGAGTAATACCTTATTCGTCAAAATTTTATGAATTTTACTTGGTATATTACTGATATATTTGCGTGGAAAGCGTAGAATAAGAGGTAAATTGGATTTATTTTTATCTAGAAAATATTGTAACATCGTGTTTAGGAAACAACAGCATTTTAGATAATATGATGAAGAATAATACACATTTTTTCCACTGCCACAAGTTAAACAGATCTTCCTAAAAACGCTTTAAAGTGAAGCTAATCGAATTCGTCTTAAACTTTTATCAAGTGGAAACAATTTATAATTTATCAATATCAAGAAATGTGCTAGTTAATTAATACTGTTCTTATCTAACGCACTTAGTACTCTTAGGGTCGTATTCTAGAACTCTATTCAATGCTCAAGTCAGGATTGCACTGGCAACACACGCACTGGAAATACGACCCTAATGGCAGGGACTTGAGTTTGATTTCGAGTGCTTTAAACCATACTCAAATCCTGACTTGAGCATTGAGTAGAGTTCTAGAATACGACGCTAAGAAATAATTTCGTAATACTAGTCGATAAATAAATTTCATTCCAATTGAAGCGCGAGAACTCGTAGCGAGAAAACAAAATCCACCACCATAATATTTTTATGAATGAGAACCAACCAAATACAAATACTACAGACCACATACAGATATAAAAAGTGTGAGATAGTACTTACAACAAAAACGTTAAAATTTGGTTTTAATATATTTTTGTTTTGTGAAAAGTCGTGAAACAAAAGTGGTTGTATATGATGTTAGTTAGTCCTGGGAGCTTAGAATAATAACGCATAGAATGATAGTTTCATATCAAACGAACTGTCACAAGCGAGGCAAAAATCAAATTCATGTAGGCTCTTTTTAGTAGCAGGCTAATTTTCGGTTTTAGTGAATGTTTATATCAAAATACAAGTTGAAAAGCATTACTTCCTTGTGGAATGTGATGTTAGTATCTATTTTATGTTTGTCTGACGTATTTTTACACTAATTTACCGCACATTTGGTCATATTTAGCTAAAATTCTTGATCTGTTCGCGGTGCAATTTGACCTTGAGCACTGACGGCCCGCCCGCTCGTGTAGGCCCTTTGGGAGCGCTTCAATTTGCCTCACGTGCGTGTGCGGACTAGGTTTCTATGCGTTATTATTCTAAGCCTGAGAGGATGTTAGAATTTTAAAAATATCCCTGTATTAATAAATAAATAAAAGTTGCCAGTTTTCTACTGGCAACATTTAAATTGAAAGTAAATAAAATTAATTTATTGTAATAATTATTTGCTTGTTTTATACACATGACTTTTTTTACATGCTTCTTGTTTATCATACGACAGAAAATAGTCCTAGTTCCTATGTGCAATAGGTTTACCTAGGTTACACTAATGAAACCGTTTTAAATTGTATTTATTTTGCTTTCATCGATAAATTTCAATGGATACATGTATGTCATGCTAAAATAAAAAGTACTGTTTTTACTAGCTTTAAGTATAATATGCACGGAATTAATTAACCCTCTTTAAAATATCAAAATCGATTTGTTTTTGGAAATGAAACTATTTTTCCAAATTTAAATCGCGTTTATTTGTTTTTTCAAATAAACCCGTCCTAAAAGCGGCCCGTCGCATATGGTTTTTCAATGACTTTTTAGTCGTAGCGCCATCTATGAGAAATCTATGAAAGATTTATCACCCAGTTAGTACCTTTTCAGCTACCAGTCCTGGCGAGAATTGTCGCTATTTATTGTATTTTAAATTTTTATTGAATTGATATTCAATTATTTTTTGTGTGTGATGGTGATATCTCTTTCATAGATTTCTCATAGATGGCGCCACGACTAAAAAGTCGTTGAAAAACCAAACACAAATACACGACGCAAGCACATACAAAAATTCGTGAGGACCGCTGGTTCGTTCCGTGGCTTAGTTGGTATAGCGTCTGCCACGGTAAGCTAGAAGACGTCGGCGTCGGTTCGAATCCGGATCGAAGGAATTTTTTCTGAGTGTTTGATCTTTGTATTAATAATTATAACAAACTGGTGGAGTAATTTCACAAAAAATAATTGAATATCAAAGTTAAAGGACTTAACTAAGATGTTTACAAAGATTCGATGCAATTTTTGCAAATTTGATATAATTGTTGTCGTTAGGAAGTCTCCAATTTCTGTCTCTGTTCCTCGAAGTTTAGGTAAATACAGCCTACCTATTCCGACCACTGGTAAAGCTACACGGCAGTTAATACAAGTTATTAGTCATTTTGTATTTAATATAAATTATTAAATTTATACACTAAATTAGTGGTAACCCTATACAATTGACAAGGTAAACCCAGCCAATGGTAAGTAAGATGAATGACTTAGGCCAGGGGGCAGGGCACGACCGTCATTTGTTATGCACTCGTTAGGGACCCAGTTCGGTTCCAGGAAAAGTAAATTGGTCTGGAATTCTTTTTACCTGTCTAGATTTCTACATAAATATGTATGGTGTGTATTGTAGGTTAATTACCCGTGAAAGTCAGGAATTGCCTCGATCTTTTTAATTCTGGAAAACTTTTTTTTATAACACCAAGTGACGGGATGAACAAGTCGTGGGCCTGGTGGTAAGCGACACGCCTATCCATAACAGTTGCAGTGCCACTAAGAGCTTTAAAACGCAAAGATCAGAGGGGTACTGCCGTCACCCTTAGACAAAATTTGACAATCGGTTACCGGAAAGTGCACGAAAACGGATTGATCCTCTAGTTTACTATCCTTAGAGGTGGAATATATTCTTCAAATTTTGATGGAACCAATAAAAAAGGAATTATCAAAATCGGTTCACAAATGCCGGAATAATTGCGCAACATACATCCAAAAAAAATTACAGACGAATTGAGAACCTCATCCTTTTTAAAGTCGGTTAAAACCACAAGGGACTCGTAATTAAAATCAGAACAGTATCATTAAACCGGCTATACGCCAAACTGCACGGATTGTCAACGCGATCCAGTCGCATTATGGACACCTATTTGGCGACATAACCTTAAATTACTTAATTGTACTTCGTTCAATACCGTTTAAATGGAAAACTATATCTAATAAATAGAACACACCGTTGACAAGATGTGTGTCAATGATAGTAATAACTCTGCAATAATGCAAAAACCATAGCGCGTGACACAAATGCCTTGAGACACTGCGTCAAGTGCGTATACTATTTTCACATCGACACCACTACATGGAAACATGTAGAACTGACTTTCCAATTTCTATTGGTTTTGGTTTATAACGAAAATGTTAAAATGTTCTCATAGTCTCGCAAAAGGGAAACCTTATATCGCGGGTGCCATGGAAACACACATACAACCACAAATTACACCCAAACTCACGAGAGGATCGAACCCGGAACCTCCGCATGGCAGGTCAGCATGGTAAGTTGAAAAGATGAGTGAAATGAATCTAGCGCGCAATGATTTTCTTTATCAAAACAAATAAGAATGCAGCGTTTTTTCCGCGCAGGTACGTAAGCGCTCGTGCGTTAATTCAGGCGCGTTTATTCCGTTAGATTACGCGGGCTTTGTTGCATATCTAGATAGCTATTAAAAATCTTCTTGACGAATAATAGACTTGTTTTTATTTGTTATTTAAAATGTCTCTAAAGAATTTTGAAAGTTTTTTTATGATGCCATGTGAACAAACAAGTCGTCCGCCTGGTGATAAGCGACAACGCCTGTCCGTAGCAGTTGCTGTGCCATACGGAGCTTTTCTGTGGGGCACTGCCACTGCACCCGTCGCCCTGAGACACAAGTTAACAGGTACCCTTCAAAACCGGAACGCAGTAATGGTCACATTACTTGGCGGCAGAAATACGTAAGGTGGCAGTACTTCCCTAAGCGAACTCATCACAAGGAGCTCTACTACTAATGTTAAGTTTATTCGCCGCCTGGAATTCTATGTCCCAGCAATAAAATACATAAGATAATTACACGTGATTACATCAATTAAATCTTGCTTCAAAAGGTTGGCACTCGCTCCCTTTAGATACCACACCAGCGCACGAAGTATAGGGTATATCCACCTGTCCCTCTTACAACTTCGCTTGCACAGACAGTACTATGTCCGCAGTTCCACCTTATATAATAAAATGAACAAGATTCTACATTTTTACACCCTACCACTAAAAGAACTTAAAGTAACATTAAACTAGTTGCTAAAACCCAGCTTCGATGAAACGGCAAACATTCTAACGTTTATATTACATACGTTCAACCTTATCTTAATATGTTCCTTGTGTAATAATGTGACCTAATTTTAAGATAGCATGCAATTGTGAAAAATGCAATTGACTCAATAAAGATTATTATTGTAATCTAGTTTCAAAATACTCAGAACACTGAGAGACAGAATAATTTAAAGTTTCCTAACTTAGATTTTCCATTAATCGACGTCGGTTTTTTTTACGATTAACTTCTAACCTTCTTATGTAATTAGTCAATTAGACCATTTACGGAGAACATATCTTTCAACTTGGAAAGAACCTGATGTATATTCTGTTTTTGTAGCACTATGTTAATGCAATACATTGATACAGTTTTACATTGTGAATGGCCGCGATTCAATCTGGGGTAGATTTTTTACATGCTGTACTGATTTCCTTTTTACTATTGATCGTGATGTAGAAGTATAATTAATAGATTATCATTTACTATATGCAACTACAATGGTAACCTATCACAAACTCGTATTTTTTTCCGAAACAACGTTTGTCCGAATTTTCATTACACCGAAAACTGAATTATAACGAAACCGTTGTTCTTTCAGGATATGTTGGATGTTTATCGCAAAGACACGGTTAGGTTAGGTTAAGTTAGGTTTAAAAAAAAACATTTTACACTCAAAATTACTTTCGAGGTTATGAAAATTCGAGCAAACGTTATTTCTGGAAAATGTCATTTCGGACTGCTGATAGGTAACCAACTACAGTACCGGCACGCTATGATGGCCGTTTTAACAGATTACAAAAGTGAGGTCAAATCTCAATTCATTATCGAAAGAAATATAACCAAATGCGAGTCACATTCTATCTATCTATCTATCATCTTTCTTTCTTTCTTTCTTTCATTAAAAAGTTTTAATAAAACGAAAATAAAAATGTTTACTTAATATATCGTCAATTCGAAACTGCTTTATTTTGCATTGAGTTTGACGGTAGCTTGCCGGAGACAGAAGTTGTGCTAGACAGCGATCCTCTAACTGATAATCAGATTACATTTCATTTTTTTAAATTTCGAATTTCGGACAACAAATGCCGAGTTGTGTCGTAAATTTATACATTCCATAAATTTTATTACACGTCACGATTGACAACAATGTACAACAATTAGCTCCTTAATTATGAATTAATACGAAACTTGATGAGCAAACAAACTTCAAAACGGCCATCATAGCGTGCCGGTACTATAATATCACAATATTACAACGGAAATGACATTACAATACAATGGAAATGGCACTAGTTTCGCATCTAAATCGCGTACATTTGTTTTTTCAAACAAACCTACGTTTCGGGTCTTTGTAGATGCCGTGGTCACAGCTGGGCCTCTACTCCTGTAAAGATGACAAACCAATGGATGACTGTACGTCATATGTGGTAGGTCTACCACAAAACCTTAGAGTATGGAAAAAAATACAAAACGTGCACGAAGATCATGATTTGACGTAAGTCCGTACTCCAATACGTCAAATTACAGTTTTCGTATCGAATTTTGACATTACTTTCATCGTAAATCTGACATTATGTAGTACGTATTGTAGTAGCATTGCGGACGAGGTCACGTAGTAACATATTTCGTTGTAGAATTCCAGGACTACACTCGAAGCCCGTTAATGAAAAGGACCCGTTCAAAAATGTTAAATCGCGTTGTTGTACGTTCTCAACTCAAGTCTGTAAGTCATCCAACAGAAAACCGCCTTAGGTACGGATACATACGGAACCAGTGCATCGAGAGTAGTACCCCAGATTCCCGCAAGGAGCTTGAAACGTTGGCTTATTTAAAAAAAATCTATGTGTAGTGCAATCGCGAAAGCCTTAGAATTTAAAATACATTTAACTGCCTCTGTGGCCGAAAGGTTACCATGCTGCACTGCCACGCAGAGGTCCCAGGTTCTATCCCCGGGCCGGGAGAAATATTTGTATGCCCTATATTTATTTATCTCGTGAGTTTGGGTGTAATTTATAGTTGTCTATGTGTGTCTTCATGGCACCCGCGACACAGGGTTTTTCTTTAGTGCGGGGCTGTGTTGAGTGTGTACGTTATTAATACTGTTAAATGATAATAATTATCGTGTCCTCAATAACAAAATGACTAAATTGGAATTGTTACATTTTGAGGATTGGACAAAATATATTTAAAAAAATGTGCCAAACAAATGCACATTTTTTCCATATCACTTTATACATAAGAAAATATGTGTATCTAAAAAAATAGAAAATATTGTACAAATACAGGGGCATCTAATAATATATAAAATTCATTTTTTTTCGAAAGAATTTCCTACACATTATTAATATTAGTAATTATTGCATTCTGTGTGTATTTTAACTTGTTGCTCATTTAATTTTTTGTTACGTATAGGTCTGAACGCCGGATGTATCCGGATAAATTCAGTGAGATGGTAATCCTACCTGCAGTATAACATAACTGTCCGTACAGGTTTGTACAGTTTGGTACTCAGAACAGTAACCGTAACTGTATGCAGAATACTGCGTCAAATATTGTCCTCTTCCTCTTACAAATGAAAGTAGTGAGATTTTTATGATTTTAGCATGCTTGGTGGTAAGCAGTAAGCCTACTCATAAGAGCGATTTCGCGCTACGTCCGACTCGTATCAGGGGGTCTACTCTCGATCTCCGTCCGACATCCGTCCGAAACAATAACTGCCAAATAAGCAATACTTGACTAAATGAAAAGATGCGTGATGCGAATGAAGTTTCATACTGGATACTTGTCTTTTAATTTTGTCGAATATTACTTATTTGACAGTAATTGTTTCGGACGGATGTTCGGTTGATTTCCGCCTTTTCTACTGCCGCACCTATTAATGCCCCAGTGACGCATTTTAATCAATACTTAATTGTTGTCACTGTCAATATTTTTGTCCAAATTTATTACAATTCATGCATTGACTTACAAATAAATGGACGACGGGTCTAATACAAAAACCACGAAAAAAATGTCCCAAGTCAACCTATTCGAAATTTAAATTGTAATGTCATCGCAGTATCGCGCTATCAGTAGAACAAATGAAGACTAAAGCGGAGTGTCGCGCTCTGTATACGATTTTAGCGCCTTAAAAGTGCGGACACTTTTTAGCGCGGACCCGACGTCCATATAATTGTAAGTCAATGAATTCATGCGAATAATCCAATAAAACAATTGGCCAAACATTGGTTTTGATATTTCATGTACTTCCCTTTGACAACCGGATACGGATATCAAATGGTACTCCAAATATGGTAAAATGAGGACAGTTGGCATTTAAGATGACGTTGCGTATTTTCGATTCCTGTATTTGACATAAATCAATATAGTGCTATCTCTTTTGGCTTCCGACGGCACGCAGTAGTTAAACAAAGACAATAAAATGTTTATGATTTCAACGTCTAAATGCATCATATACATATAACGTCTGACTTATATATGTCAATGTAACATGTCCTTTGGTTTGGTTTCCATAGTCTAAGGGTTATTTACACAAATGACGCTATTTCGATGTCTGCCAATGTTGGCACATAAAGTTTTGGTACGATCAATATTATACTCACTCTCTCTTTAGTTACAAATATAAAGGAGAAACATTTAGTAAGTATAGTTTAACAATCCATTAATTACTAAAGAAACTAATTACTTTTGAACCACCAAACGTCATTAGATAAATAGACAGACAACCCGACAGGTGTTCGTCTTCGAACTTAATTATCACCATAAGTCACGGCAGTGCTGCGCTTGCGTTGATTTATTTCCTTCATTTGGTAATGGACTGGTAGGTTTCATATTAATTTGGATTCTGTAGGCAGTGATGATAAAATATAAATTTATTTTTGCAAGGTAAGTCGCACGTTGTTAATTTAATTCCGCCTTCCTCTTTCCATCACAGGCTGGGGTTCCACCAGTCTATTGTGGATATTCCAAGGATTTGCACAAAGCGTTATGCTTCCACATTTATATGGTGAATGGTTACGAAACGAAATCCCCTGCCCGTAAACATTCTATGAACGCTATAACTTGGGCCTTTTCAGGGCGAGTGTGAATAGGTATTATTTGGGTGTGCTCCAACGTCGACCTCATCGTCACTTTCCATCAGGTGAGATGAAGGTCAAATGCGCACATATTCTTATAAACAAACACGCAGCAAAATGTTGTTATGCATTTTCCGTTCATTACTTTATATTAAGTTCGAAAAAAGTTCTTAAACTTAAATTGGAATCGACTTATATGTAGTCTTTACCAATGGTAGGTTATCTTGCTTTTAAGATTATTCAATAAATAAATGAGTGATTGAATAGATGATTGATATTTTTGTATAGACATAATGATTCAGCTTCAGTACATTTCTGAACGATCGGTCATAGACTGGATTAAAAATGAAAAGAAATGAGATATTATAGGTATAATACAAAGTTCATAGGTTTCGCGACTGGTACATGTTGGAAATAAACAATTTTTTGGGTTATATTATACAAAAATTAAAATTTTTAATTTCCATGAAGAAGTAATTAACTTTCTTAGGCGTTCCTAATACGTTGTATTTTATAAAATGAAATTGACTTAGTACATTCTTCAGCGTTTTGCTTGGATAAGGATATAAATAAATCTATGTTTGCCTACCTCTCAGAGGAGTAGTCTTCAACCATAAATCTCCACTGGATATGACGATCTCGATACACTTAGTCTTCAAGAGTAAGAGAGAAGTAAAGCTCCTTGTGAAAGAGTTCGACCAGGGAAGTATTACCACCTTACCTATTTCTGTCGCCAAACTGTAATATTCACATTACCGCATTGAAGGGTAAGGGCGCCGATGAAATTATAGGCACATGGGTCTTGTCAATTTCTGTCTCAGGGTGACAGATGCAGATTAAAATCTCGATTTGAAGCTCTAAGTAGCACTACAACAGCTGGATGGATCGCTTAAAAAAACACTTCTTTTGCTTCTAATTGCAATTTCTCGTATTAAAATATCTACAACCTAAGCCGACCACGGTTCGAAAATAAAAATCCAATCTAACGAAGACCGTAATTAGAAATTTAGAAAGTGTTACGTTTCATACAACTTCATACACATGTTAGGTAGCGCGAATACAAAAGATAATTCTTGTTATAAACGATTATTAAGTAGATGATTGTGCAAGTTTCAAGTGGGTATTGGAGCATGATTGATGCCGAACGGAAGACAGGTGATGATTTTGGAAAAGTTGGAGGTGCAATTTGTAATACGAACGATATGGAGTGTGTACAATGTTATTGTAATGTGTACAGTCCCGTATCTTCTACTAATGTTTTATTATATAGTGCTCTCCATACCTAGCGTTATGGTTACACGGGAAGGGCACTATCACCTGCCCTAACGAACTACCACATGAACCTTATTATTCAGGTCCTAGCCCCAGATCAGCCCGTTTGCACGGACTTCATCATGTTTTCTGTAAGGCTAGTGCCTTAGGTGAGCCATCTTGGGTGCACGTACAGCACCTTCTCTGTTTTCCAGATAGGTATCGGAGCTGTAGGCACGCTCACTTCCCGTCGCGCTCTGCGCATCTAACGGTTGCCATTGCTAAGCCGCCGACTATAAGTCGACTACCAAATCTCTTCATTGATGGCGGAGCTGTAAAGCACGCTCATTTCTCGATGCTGAATGAACGGCGTCTCTCCATTTCCCAAATTCCTACGCGACCGGAGGGTCCGGAGGATGTCTAGCTCATTCTCTACTAGCTCTCCGGGGTAGTGCTAGAGGTGCCAGTGCAGTGTCCAGCGACAATGTTCGGACATAGCTTCCAATTTAAAGGGCAATTAACGTCAGACAAACATATCCGTCTCTGCAGCTCCTCCACAGCGTCCTCAAATAAAAAAGCACCACCACAATAAGAAGAACGACACCCAAAACTTGATGGTAACCCGATTTAAGTCAATGTAATTGTTTCCATTTCAATCGAAGCTATATTGAGAGGCGTAGTGTTGACAGATTAAATCGACTACCGATTGGTGGTCAAGAAGCTGATACAGAAATGTGGGGACGTGATGTCAAAGTCGCGGGCCGTAGATGGGTCAGAAGAGCACGTTATTGTTGTGTATAGCAAAAACTATGGGAGGTTTATTTATAACCAGCAGTAGGTAAAGTTCGGCGGTGAATGATGATTAATTTCCTATTTTTTATTTATTATATAAAAAATAATACACAACAATGTACACAATAACCACTAAGTTCCGTTATAATGAGATCTGTATCCACACAATATGTTTGATTTGCTAACAGAAGAAGCATTACAACAATCTTTTCTAAACCTACTTAACTTTGTTTTGTTAAAATTCAATTTTGTTCTAAATTAAGTTTAAGTTTTAAAATTGAATTTAAAACAGGACGTAAATAAATATTTTAAAACAGTCGTCTAGCCTAGCCTAAAACTGGTAAAAATTCCTTGTACTATATGTAAGCAACGGGAATTTTATTGCACTACGGGGCACTGCCTACAATACCCAGACCTAAATAAATTTTGAAAAGTTCATTTTCCAAATGGGTCCTACCGGGAATCGAACCAGGGACCTCGTCGACCGACGTTCACAGTGCAAACCGTTGAGCCATGGAGGTATCACTCCACGCTGCTATAATCCTGACATTCCACTTTCCATTATCCTTCGATGGCTTCAATTATATTAGTATGGCTTCCTCGACTCGCGCCAGTCTTAAACACGTATTCTTTCTTCTTTCTATTGACACCGCCTTTTTTAACGCCATTTGTTTTTTTAAACTACTTATAAAGGATTAATGACAAGAACCTTGCTATTTACGCAACTTATTACTGACCACAGTCTAAATTATGAAGAGAATCAATTCAAAGCGTCGAAATTATGAAAAGAGTCTCTTCACATAGAATATTTTGATAAGATCGTCACGCTTCAATGCTGAGTTATATATCATACATTAACAAATCTACCGCCATAGTTAATATCTTGGAGGATGTGGCGTTTGTGGAGAATCGGTAGTGAAGGCTTAGTTAGTAGAATTAGTTAATTCTACAAATAACCACTAATACTTTTTTATATAGTTTGTAGTGTAGTGTATATAAATATATATCCAAAAATATATCCATCGTAAAAATAATTGTAACTTTTTCATAGAAAAAGAAACCGACTTCAAAAGTTTGCTTATAGGCATTTTTTAATTTCCATGGGATCCCCTCATCGGATTCTGAGTTCTTGGTGACAATGGGGCCCCTTTGTACATTTTATACTTTTTTTCTGGATGTCACGGTGACATTGATTTGTTGATTACATATATTGTGTCAAGTGAAAAGTCAACTTTTATTTGCGAAAAACATTTTTTTTAATTTGTGATGATCGAAACAAACTCGGAACAGCATCGTCAGTCTAGGGACTACCCTAAAAGTATACCCTTTCAAACAAAAAAGTATTTTCAAAATTGGTCCACAATTGACGGAAAAATCGGTAAATACACTGACATGTCTATAAAATTTGAGGATTTCCCTCGATTTACATGGATCCCCTCATCAGAGTCTGACTTGGTGACAATAGGATCACCACAAGATTGCAACCTTTCAAACGTATAACCTTCTCCTTTTTTTTTGAAGTCGGTTAAGAAACTAAAAACATAAGTAGATAAAAAACGCAGCCCTCAAAAAATTTTATTCGTTTGTTTAGAAGAAACTTTCCTTTTTTTCAGTATATTTACTACATTACACATACATAGTTATGTATCTAGCATTAAATAAAATAAATATTCATAAGATGTATAAAAAAATAAATTCACGGGTTTATTAAACATAATATCACGGGGTGCAAACTCCAGTAGTTGTAACATAAACGCAAATAAGCAAAACTCACATAGACAACCACTAAATTATACCCAAACTCACGAGAGAAATAAATGTAGGCCATACAAATATTTCTCCCGGCCCAAGAACCGAACCCGAGCACTCTGCGTGGCAGTCCAGTATGGTAACCGTTCGACCAAGGAGGCAGTTAACTGTAGGTTTTAGGATATAGTCCGCCAAGGTCAGTGAAACTTCTTCAACACGTAGGGTTCATGTCAAGTCTTAGGTACATGGCATCATAACAGGTCAACGACCCTTATCTTTGCTTATATGTTCACACTCACTTACTCGAAGATATTTTACTCGTAACTTTAAACTGGGAAGTAGTGATGCGCTTTCTATTGATAATTAGCGAGTGCTCGTCACGGTATCGGACATAATGTTGATACGGCCGTCATTACAAACGAATCCATTCTATAATCGTGTAGGAATGAACGCGAAAGTGTCAATTTCTTTAACGATTCATGATTGTATGTTATTGTTCCTGGTGACGTACTCGTATGACTCGGTGATTTTGGTTAATGTCCAGTAATTCAAATATGTGACATCGTAACGTGTTCGAAGGCAGCATTTGGTTCAACCTGATTAGGTGATGTTATGTTTACGTAATTCTTTAGGAAGTGAGAAACAGTTGTTTGGGATCGCTTGATCCAAATTTATTTTTTAATGTAAATGGATTTATTTTTGACCATCTAGAGCAAAGTTTACAATGGAACGAGCTCGCCTAGAAGATGTTCGGGTTGCATGTGCTTGGAAACATTAGACACATTATAAAAGGTGACAAAAATATCCACCAAGTCAACCGTGAACACGGGATCTTTAAAGATCGCGAAGAGTTGGTTTGCAGGATGGAAACGTAATTTTAGATTCAGAAAAAATAGTTTCATTTCCAATATCAACCAATTAAATATCCGTGCCGTGTGTCTGAATGTCCGATGGAAAAAGAGCGGTATGAGTTTCTGAAGCTCATGAACACACTCACTGAAATATAATCTGCAGATAACCGGTAACTGTGCGCCAGTGGGCTAAACTTTTAATATTATACTCAAGTTTATTCTCACCCATAAGGCTAGCGGCTCTGCGTACAACCGAGCCTGTTGGTACTTAGCTTTCGAACTATTGCTGTAGTCTGTGATCGAGTGGCTTGTGCCCTGGTTTTCATGATGTCGTCATCTCTTCCATCCCCGGTCAATGTAGAACACTAACTTTTCTCTATTGTCTCGGATCTGGATATTTGTGGTACCGTCATTGTTTTTGATTTCCATAATACAATTGCTTTAGTGTGAGATCAGAGCAAAGTATGTAATATTTATATTAATTTCCTTCAAGCTTGATACAAAAGTTCTTTATATAACAACGTCTCAAAGCTTCATATAAAATTGCCGTGGTAACAAGAATTTAATTCCACATTTAGATACATCGTTTCTTAAAGAGCTCATCAAAGTGGTTTCTTGCTGCACATTCCTCCTCCGCTTGCACGTAGAAGGTAACTGCAAGATTGATTCTTATCTGCAAATTGGATAATTTTCTGAGTTATGCAACCTATTATCAATTTTCAATAGCCTATTACCGGATCTCTCTAAGGTACGATCCTAGGTTCACGCTTTAGCTACCTTTTGGTCATTTCATATAAACATTACGTGGAGTTGAAGAACTAAAAATATTTTTTTCTACTCTTGTACTTTTATCTGAAGAGTCCATATCTTATGTCTCAGGGTGATGGGCGCAATGGGAGTGTGCCTCAGATCTTTGTGATTTAAAGCTCTGAGTGGCACTGCAACTGTTATGGACAATCAATTGGTATCGTAAAAAAAAAATAAAGTAAACAAAAACACAAATTATGAAAAATTTACTTTTTACTTTAAACTTGACTTGGTAAATAGTTTGAAAAGAAGAAAAAAATAAATATGGAAGATTAATGGCACTGATGAAAATATTCATTCTACCAAACTCATTACTCCAATAAAAAAATCTTTATACAAACAACAATAACACACACAACACCTTGCCCTTTCCCGCTGCGCCCGCGCAACCGTGAAGTACAATGACGCTATGGGAATAATTACAAACGCAATAAGAACTATTTATAGTTATGAAGCGTAGCTTGGGAGATCTTATCCAACATTGCAACGTCATGTTTTTGTTGAACAGAAGCTTTTGTGATTTCTTTTATTGAAGTCCATAGTTTACCCCAGTTAAACCTAGAGACACTAACGCTTGTCTTTGTTTATTTGTAGTTTAAGCATTAGCATGTCAGCGCGAGCCTGTATCTCAAAAGTCGAAAATTCTCAACGTAATTCACGAATTGGATTAACAAATTCCTTTTATACTTACACGATTTGTACGCATTATGTGATTTAAAAAAATCGACACTTAATCGCGTATAAACATATTTTATTTTACCTCGACGTTTCGAACTAGGGCTTTCAATCTCATTGCAAAAAAATCGAGTCTCGATGTGTCTCGAAAATCCCGAGAAAAAGTAGACTTACGAATCTATTTCAAAAGTAAGTTCCCATTAAGCAGTTCAAACATCATATATTACAGATATTTAAGTTCTTTATTAACTCGTGTTATTAAATAAAAAAATATATTCTATTTTCAACACGTAAGAAACAAATAAAAAAGGGCTTTTAATATAATTTCAGAGTCATTGGTTTCGGATAGAGAAGACTTGGTTTTATTACCATCGTTTTTTAAGCTCCAATCTACATTGTTGCCACGTTCTTGCAATTAGAATAAAAATAAATTGTTATTTAATTCACTCAAGTCTCAAAAGTGTCGATATTCCTAAGACTGAAAACGTCATACTCGAGTCTCGAAAATGCAAAAAAATGCCGAGGTTCTCCAAATTTTCGAGACCGAAATCCCGTGATGAATGTTTTATTTCGGATGGTCTCAAATGCAACGCGTCTAAATAAATAAGATACATTTATACCAAATAAAATTTACACAAAATATAAGCGATTAGTTCCCGATTTCTCAAAACCAAATTGTATAATATAACAAATAGAAGGCGATCTATCTATAGTCTCTGCTTCATAATAAATAAAATTATTTTATTTCAGACAACTTAGTAATAGAAAAGCTTTACTTTCTTTTATTATCAATCAAATCACGTTCTTCATGAAGCACTGCCACGTGCGAGAGGTAGACCTACTAGCTACAGTTTGTATAATGCTGTAGGGGCTGTCCCGCACTCTCCGCATCAGGGATGCTGTCTTTTTCCGGAGGATGGCAGCTAACCCATCCGTCTCATATTCTGAAGACATCACCGATGCACTGCAGGAACTAAGCACTCCCAACATCACCTTAAAAATATTACTGTATTGTATATACACTTAGGGCCTTCAGCGACCGTTTGACGTAGCAGTAGAGCTCCTTGTGAAAGCGTTCGTCCAGGGAAGTACTGTTACCCTACCTATTTCTGCCGTCAGGCAGTAATGTGAGTATTAAAGGTGCTGGTTAAATTACAGGCACATGGGACTTGTCAACTTATGTCTCAAGGTAACAGGCGCAGTAGCAGTGTCTCTAAGATCTTGCAATTTAAAGCTTCTGAGTGGCATCGCAAGCGCACTGCTTGTTCGTCCTGCCACTTGGTATTATTTCATATTTATCTCAGTGCAGGGTACTAAAAAGAACCGACCGCAAAAGTACGTGGAATTACGTCTATTTGCTAAGTTTTATTGAAATATCCCTTAGTTCGCCACTATACGGGACTTGACACAAGAGATAATAAAAATCGGTTCTCACTACTCAAAGTATATTGAGAGAGAAAAACGCCTTGAATTGGAGAATAGCAAAACCAACCATTAAAAGAATTGCTCCTTAAGTAATTTAGGCGCTATTTATAAAAATGAATGTTCATGCGTGATCAGCCACCCAGTTGGATGATTTTCTTCAAAATGAAATGGGACTGAATGGGAATGAATGGGGAATGAAATGAGGTACCCTCTTTCCAACAAAAAAGAATCATGAAAATCGGTCCACAAATACCGGAGTTATCGCGTAACATACATATAAAAAAAACATACAGTCGAATTGAGAACCTCCTCCGTTTTTCAAGCCGGTTAAAAAAAGTCGACCCAAAAGTTCTCGATGTAGAAGGTTCGACAGTAAGCTTAACAGAGCGTTATTTTAATTTCAATCTAAAGGCGTCATTATATGTATATATATTATGTGTATAATAGTAGAGTTGAGTAATCAATTGTTGAGTAAAAATTGGAGGAAGACTATAAAGATTTTCCACAAGAAATTCTGCTCACAACAACTTGAAAAGGTCATAAAATTACTGACAAGTTTTAATACACCGCATAAAACAGTAAACTATAATTGGCAACACAGAAACCAAGGAATGCATCATGAAATTAAACGTGGGCATTACACTGAAGCCGGGAGAAATGATTTATGGCCTATAAGAGACGGAGTTAACGACTCTAATAAAATCCTTTGTTGGTACGCAAGGTGTTTTCGCCGTTGTGTCGTGTGGAAACCAACCCGCATTGAATTAGCTTTGTGGATTGTGACGTAATACTTTATTTAAGTACCTGTCAGTGGGAGGCAAAAGCATCATCAATACAGTCTGATATATTACCAAATTCAAATTATCTTATTTCATAAGTTCAAACAAGAATAATTTCCGGCAAGATATGCGATAAGCTGTTGATAGAAAATTGATGCTAGCAGCCCCATACCTTTCTACGATCTACTGCTGCAGTGAAGACAACGCTCTTTAGAGCGTACTGCATACCACTGTCCGCTAGATGCGCTGCACGTGCAATACAACAATGCCTTTAGGACGCTGTTAGGGTTATCACGTTTTTGCAGTGACTCAGTCATGTTTACGAATGCGCGAGTGGACAGTTTCGTGGCTGTCATCCATAAAAAGTCAGCGCCGCTAGAATACGTGCCAGCCCTAATAACCTCCCTAAGACAAATGGTGGAAGGGTTGACTGCCCAGGGATGCGGCAGTTAATACAGACTACAAAGTCTCTTATAGAATTTAAGTACTAAAATAGTTTTAAGGCTGTACCTACTAACATTAATTGGATCATAGTTGTTTTGACAGAATAAATAAAAATATTACTTATACTTTATAATAGTATTAGTGACCCTCCCTAACATAACCTGTGCGTGCACAGGAACCTTCTAAGTTCAGGTTCTGACCTCGGATCAGCCAGTGTATAGGGTTGTCATAGTCTGTTGTCACTGATTTCATCCGAGTGCAGTACTCTCCCCATTTTCCAGATAGGACCTATGTCCAGTAGTAGGCTAATTGGCTCTTCGTAGCAGTAGAGCTCCTTGTGAAAGAGTTCTTCCAGGGAAGTACTGCCACCTTACTGCTTCTGCCGCCAACCAATAATATGGCCATTGCTGCGTTCCGGGTTATGGTGAAATTACAGGCACATGGGACTTGAGGCATAAGTTGTACCTTAAGGTGACGGACGCAGTGGCAGTGCCCCTTAGATCTTTGCGATTTAAAGCTCTGAGTGGCACTGCAACTGTTATGGACAGGTTTTTGGAGTTTAAGTAGCTCGCGTCCGTAGGCTGTGTACCCTCGAGACCCTACACTTGACCCCTGGGTGGTGCCAATTGCCAAATAAGCTACAAATTCCGGTGGTAGACCTTGGTCATGGCTGGTGACCTCGACGAAACCTAGCCGCTAAGCAGCTATGGCTGTGTTCCGGCTTAACGCCCAGAGTAGCCGCTCCAGAGTGAAGGGTCTGTAAAGTTGCACTACACTGATTTGGTTGATCTCGGGGCTTCCTTGTTCTTGCGCAGGGAACCTAGATGCGGAGGGTAGCGGGATCCAAAGCACGGTGCTCCGCTGGCCGATCGCAGGTAGTAGGGGGCCCAATTAGCTGATTATCCTCCAGTGAAAGGCTGCCCCGCCAACTCGCGAAAAATCCCATCGTGACGGTTGGCGACCGGATGAAAGGAGCCGATGGCCACTCCCGGGGGGGTTCGGGCGTCCCCGCGCGCTCCAGTTTAGTTTCCCATCGGCGTACCATATAGGGTATGTGCTGCATGACTTTCAGTGTAGTGTCTAGTACCACTGACTTCGCTCTCTTTTTGGCTCTGCCCATTACCAGTTAGCTGCCTTGGACTCGGTGGAGCGAAAAGCAAAGAGACTTATTAACAATAATTCTCTAGTGGAGTCGAAGCTACAAAATCTCGACCATCGCAGAAAAGTAGCCTGCGTCGGTTAAAGTCGGTTTTCTATCGAATACATTTCGGGGAGTGTGCGCAGGAACTTTTCAATTTGGTTCCGCCCTCACCGTTCCTCCTTCGGTCGACTAGAACTCCATTCTTATGTCATTGATATTACACCTATTCGCACTAAGCACTTTGTTTCTGATGCGTACGGCATCTGTATTTCCTGAAAAGTACAATTTGAGGCTATTCAAGGCTAGAGTGAATAGGCATTTTTTTGGCAAACGCGACCCATCGTCGCTTAACATCAGGTGAGATTGTGGCCAAGCGTGTGTCTATTAATATAAAAAAAAATCACCAGCACCAAAACCGTCTTGAATTGAATTGAATTGAAACGGATTTTTTGTATTTACGAATACTTTCTTTGAAAATGAAACAATATACTCTGATGGAAATTACATATATTTCGTTTTTCAGACAAACCGATGTTGTGGGTTTTTACAGATTCCATGGTCCCGTTGACTGTTTGAAAATAAGAACATGATATTGAATGATAGCTGACAAAAAGTTAATCAGAAAAACGACTAAAAAACGGTAGTTCTCTAGTTACGAGTACGTGGTACATTGTACTTGTAGTTTTATTTCAATACATGCAAAAAAGTTTCGCGGAAGTAATATTCAAAAAACAGTTTTCTGTGTATACGTTTAATTTTCATTTTGCTTGTCAGTGACTGTTTAAAAGTCTGCATTATATTCCCTGTGCCGATTCAATGTTTCCAAGACAATATAGCCACGCAGTATCGTATTTCACGAACTCAAATTAATAAACAATGGGTGACAATGATATAGGAAGCGTGGCTTCGCGGCTTCGCGGAATCGCCCACAATGGCCTGTACTTGTCTGGACAATGGAGTGTTGGAGACAAACTGAAATTGTGGTAAAATCATACGAGAATATCACATCGTCGGGAAAACAGTATACCAGCAACAAATAAGGTACCAAAACGGCTCAGCTCTGCAGTGTACGCGATTAAAAAAATACGAAAACTTCCAGACGTCGAAACAGCTAAATTGGTTTACTTCAGCTACTTTCACAGTCTAATGACATACGGCATTTTGCTTTGGAGTAATGCCGTCGATATTAATAGCATCTTTGTTCTGCAGAAACGTGCGGTTAGAATCTGGACCCCAAAATGCCTTTGAGAGATAGTTTAAAGAGATTAACATTCTTACACTAACGTCACAGTATATTTACGAAAATGTTGTTTATGTAAAGAAAGTTATTAATTTTTTTATGAAAAATAGTGACAGACATAATATTATACGAGGAATAAAAATAAACTAGCTGTTCTTGACAGTAGTCCATATCACAAAGTTTCAAATACATTTAAGAAACAATGTATACGCTTCTATAATAAGATTCGGATTGATATTCTAAATTTTCCATACAGGTTTAAAACTATAGTGAAACAAAAACTTTATACTAAATGGATCGGATGACAAACTTTATGGTAGTGACCCGTTTAGCTCTAGCGGGTAGTCTAGATCTAATGTTAAATTAAATATTGTAATGATTATTGTATTCAAATGTATACTTACAAACATCAAAGATTTATTGTATTTGATTTTTGAAGCAAAACTTCTCTCTTATATTTTTATGTTTCTGACGTATTCTGAACGATATAACGATGTGTGAAGTGTTTATATTGAAGGCATAAAACAAACAACTGTACTACAAATGCAATTTCGTTACATATTTTAGAAAATTTCAAATACACTGTTCGTATCATTAATTTATAGGTTTCAAATAGTAATAACACTGACATGTTAATTCATTGCCTAAAATTAAAATTAGAATTTAATACTTTAGGAAAAAAATCCGTACTATAAATGTATAAGTAAGTAAATGTACTTATTAAATTATTCAAAACTTTTTATCGATATAGGTACCTCATAGCAAATGCAGTGTAATGAAATTTGCACAACCTTTGCACATTGTCGTAAAAAATTAATGAATTTCATAAAAAAAATGTTTTTCGCTCACTTCTTACAAATAAACATTGATTTGGTGTTATTTTTACTGTAATTTAGAGTATTTACTTAAACAAAGGCTATTAATTTAAAAGCGATACCTACTTATAAAAATAGTTTATGAAATACGTAAATTAATGCACGTTGCTACAAGGTTATATTGTGTAGATTTTTATGAACTGTCACGGGGATTATCTTAGACTATTCTTAATATAATTTGGCACTTACCACCAATGGCCGTTAGCGTTTTCGAAATGTTGCATTAGGTTTTGCAATGCGGGTTTCCCCACGGTAATTGATTTTCCAAAAACCCCAAGTATGGGTTGGTCAATTTCCTAAACAGTTTCACTCATATCTATTGTAATGTTTTTGTTAGGCCAAACTAACAAAAACATACTTTGCGGTCGATTTTACGAAACTGCGCCTCCTTCATGCCAAATTTCATAGTGCACAAAACACCGAGCTTTCTAGTGATTAAAATAATCATTTGACAACATTAGGCCGGTTTATGATTTGTTGGTTTTTGATGTGACTCAGTTTTTTAACAATATTCTTGATATGAATTAGACGTTTTTGAGGCCACATCTAGAAAGCTATCGGTATAAGTAGTTAATTACTTCGCCGGCTCAGCAACCCGAAGTTGATCTTGGCCTCCAACACAAAGATGCGCCATACTTCTGCCTGTTACCAATCGGCTGTTTGAAGCTCACACAGGTCTTTGTGAACTTGGTCGATCCAACGATATCTAGGACGTCGAACCGGTCTGCTGCCAGTCAGTTGCCCCAGATATGCTCTTTTGACTGCCCAATCTTCATCATCCTTTCGACGTGGCCCAGCCAGTGAAGTCGGTTTGATTTGGTCTCTCCCACGATGTTAGCCTTCTTTACCAGATCCTTGATCTCTATATTTTTCTGGCCCTGGCGCTGACCATCACGGCGTGGAAGAGCATCTCCCGGGTGGCGGATATGCGAGCGGTCGAATGCTAATTCAAATTACCTTTATTTCATAGGCAAGCCAATTATACTTGAAATCGTCACATTAATAAAACTCTACAGCTCATTCGTAAGGCAGATTCCCCTGAGAAGAATTTACATTTACAATATTTATTTCAAACATTTTATATACCTGCAGGAGTTAAAGGGGTCACTACCACGGATTCTTGTCATCCAAGTACGCAGAAGCTGTATAAATAACATTTAGTATAAAGTTTTTATTTCACTATAGTTTTAATATTTTTTGTCTGTAGTAGCCTACCTACGTTATCCAATTAAGTCCGATTTACTCGCTGACCAACTCTCCGGGTGTGGTCCTCGAGCATTTCGGGAGTTGTGCGGCGGGTTAACAACCCTTACACGTAAAAAAATGTTACAAGACCGACACGAGAAAAAATACGATACGTAGTAAATTCTTTATTACTGCGGTCTGGAATTGGTGCACAAAACTCTAGAAAAGCGATAAATTCCTGCTAAATATTTTCTGTTCTACTAACTAATAGAGTACTCGCCGAGTTTAATAAAATATTCAACTATTAAGATCCGATCTGGTTATTTAATTTCGACCAGTTAAAACGGTACATTTTGGTTGCGTTATAATGTGGGAATCATCGGTCGACGCACTGCTATGTTTTTTATTTATGACTTCATTTCTGGACTACAGTTTCTTGCCATTTCCGGCGACAAGTTTTTGGATGCACGAACCGCCTTTTTAACCGATTACAAAATCGTGGTTACGTCACAGTCACGTGCTTTATTATGTATGCAAATAGCGCTGAATTCGAATTCCATTTTTTAGTTTTATTTTAAAGCCATTTGACATTTGATAGTATAGTCGTGCGTTCAAGTCCCGTCGTGTCGAAAAACTGTTTCTGCGTGTTGGATGTTTGTATTAATAATAACTTACACTCACAATAAAAACTAGTGAAGTTATTTCACAAAAAAATACAATAATATATTTTTCTACAGTTACATAGTTTCTACAAATGGCAACTTTATTTACCTCAGATTGGGGAACAACGACGTTAATTTTGGAAGTATGCTGATGGGTTATCCGCGACGAATTACGTGTTGTCATAGCAGCTATGGCTTTTACACTTATTTTACAACAAAAAACAAGTCAATTGAACAAAGAAATAACAATATCACGATTTGTATCTCACGATCACGTTGTTCTCCCGCCAAGTGACACTAACGTCTTCGACATCAATCCACGATTTCTCAGAAATATATTTTAGAACGAAACAAGTTGGAAGTCTATAAAATAGCACTGGCATAACAATCTCAACAGTTTTTTTTCGTAAAAGATATCGAAAAACATGTAGAAAATTTCTATCAAACTTTTGTTGTTTGGCGCGTAAAAATGAAACTTGCTTACATTATTAGTTTATTATGCTTTCTAAGACAATTTTACTACATGACCATAAAACAATCTTATTTTCTACTAGCTGGTAGAGTACTTACTCTGAGGAGTAATTGATCAAAAACGCTGAAACATTGTTTATTACTTACAAAAGGCATATATAAAATAAATAAGAAAATAAAATGTTTCTATATTTAGGTGTACACGCATTAATAAAGAAGGTTGGCGACATCTCGTGTATTTTGTGACCCAGTGTTTTTGACGACGTGCATTAAGAAGACCTATTAATACTTGTGATTCATTATCAAAGCATCAAAAAAAGCTAATTGACTACAACCTGTAGAAGCTGGGGTAATAAAGTTGATTATAGGTATGTCAATAATATTATCCTGTATTTCGCGTCAGATGTTTGTTCGTAGTAGCAGAAAACAACAAGTTTTCAGTTTGTTCCGAAAAATGATAAAGATCTTCTCGAATATTCCGAAATCTACCAAACTCTGCCACATCTAATATAACTTATCATGTTCTGCAGCAATGAAAATTAATAAAAATTAAATCTGTCCAAATAGTTAAAATCTGCCACAAATGGTCCTTACAATAATGTTGGCCGTATTATCCACTCTTGTAAGAAAAGACCAATGGCTATTTATGGTATTATGGCGAAAAAATCTGCTACTCTTTTCACGGTGTACATGCCAGACGCACTCCGCCAGGGAAGCCGAAGCATAGCACGAAATGCATTGTTGTATATATATTAGGTATTTTCAGATTCCTTGCTTGAGAAATGATTCCTTGCTTGGTTCGTCATGCAAAGTTTTGTCCCCTCTTTTACTCCCTTTACGATTTATTTTTGTGACAAACAGTAACCTATGTCCTTCTCCTAAGTCTCAACTATCTCCAGACCAAAAACGTTGCAGTCAGACGGAGTTACTTCCGCATTTATAATATTAGTTTGGTCAAACAATTTAAAGAATCCGTTTATTCCTCCATTCTAAAGCAATCGCTACAAAGAAAGGTCAAGAACTGGTCACATTCTGTTTTGACCTCAAGTGAGTCTAAAACAATAGTGGCTCAGTCAGAGTTTCCCACGTGTGATGTTGTTTCCTTGTTACTTATTCGTTACTATTGTACGTTGTGTACCGTAAGTAGGTTTTTTTATACTTAGTTTTACTCTTAAGTGGAAAATCACGCTTAGATTTAATGGACGGAACAAGTTCATTTAGTTTCGTGAATCATTTTCTTTTAGATCTCACTTAATTCTCTAGTTCGTTTACTTTCAACGCAATTTTTTGTATTTTTTATAGATTTTTACTTCACGAGTTCTTAATTTCAGTAGTTGTACAACTTTTCGTCCTTCGGGACAGGCTAAGGCATGTCATATCAATAGTTGTCTGATATTTTTTTCGCGGGAAATCGGTATGTCTTAGTGTTTCTTAAATGGCGGCCACTAGGTTTGGGGCAACGTCAGTTCCGATGTATATTGTCGGTTAACACGATTAGATAGTAGCAAATTATTTATTTTTGGAAGATCCTCTTTGTTGGAGTGCTGTTGTGGAGATCATACTTGAGGTAAAAA
Organism: Hyposmocoma kahamanoa; assembly: GCF_003589595.1. Taxonomy (NCBI): domain Eukaryota; kingdom Metazoa; phylum Arthropoda; class Insecta; order Lepidoptera; family Cosmopterigidae; genus Hyposmocoma; species Hyposmocoma kahamanoa. The sequence continues at coordinate 1,703,635 of NW_020653409.1, read as the reverse complement.
AAAACAATCATGGCCAAGCAACAAACTAAAGCATTATAAGTCCTTATATTATTATGAGGCCATTTTGAAAGTGCTCCTAATTTCTATGACTTAAATCGCCTTTGATGTGAACTTTTGAATAGGTTCAAGAAACATAATTAGTAGAAATAATTATATAATTACATATAACTTTACTTTGTTACTAAAAGGAGGTTTACAAATTATATTTTAAGCTTTGATTGCCCGATATTGCGCTTGAAGTGTAAAAAAGGGATTTCGTAAAAAAACAAAGCAACCCGTTTTTCAAATTTAGCCGATGATTTGTGTTTATTTTTTTACATTTCAGAGGAATGATTTATATCATTCAGCCTAATTTGATGTTATTC
>NW_020653409.1:1686501-1702870 GCF_003589595.1 Hyposmocoma kahamanoa | reverse complement strand
CAACGATATGCCAACAGGATAAAGTTTAAATTATATTTTCTTTTCTTTGAATGATTAACTTTAGTTAGCTAAATATCAAAGTAGGATCACAAAATTTAATTGCGAACATTGACTTACAAATAAATGGACGACGGGTCTAATACAAAAACCACGAAAAAAATGTCCCAAGTCAACCTATTCGAAATTTAAATTGTTATGTCATCGCAGTATCGCGCTGTCCGTAGAACAAATGAAGACTAAAGCGGAGTGTCGCGCTCTGTATACGATTTTAGCGCCTTACAAGTGCGGACACTTTTTAGCGCGGACCCGACGTCCATATAATTGTAAGTCAATGATTGCGAATGAATTTGCATGGCGACTTAAGGAACCCAAAGCTCTCAATTGATGTATATAATACCCATTCATCATCACGTAATGTTAAATAGGTTGACTTGATATTTATCAATGTCTAATATCTGACATAGTGTCATGTGAAGCTAATGCATAGAAATTAAAATTTCCAAACGATTGTCTCGCGACCAGTACAGACATGCGATTTGAAAAGGAGACTTCGTTGAATCGTATTTGGCCCCATTGTTGTGCGCGAGTGCATCTGGTTTTGCCGACTTTGCCCATTCGTCTTTCATTCATTTACATGTTTCCCATTGGTTTTGTTGGTTACAACCATTGATATGGGTATCTAGCAATACAGGGTGAACTTAAAATACTTAATTCATAAAAAATGGATTAAAATCCTTATTAAACAAACTGTTAATATTGATTTTTAAATGTGGTATATTTGTGTAATTTACATAAAGTTCAAATTTGCAATTTCGAAAAGTTATTCCTTTACGTGCAAAAATCTGTGTTATAAATTAGTTATTGCTCGTTCCTTAACTAACTGAACTGCCTTCATGGCCGAACGGTTACCATGCTGATTCCTGGCCCGGGAAAAATATTTTGAATGGCCTACATTTATTTCTCTCGAGAGTTTGGATGTTGTTTGTGGAGTCTATGTAGGTCCCTAGTGTGGGGTTGTGTGCGTTATTTATTTTTGATTGTAATTTAGAATAGTAGAAGAATAATATAATAATATGAAGCCAATGCTCTCGTATTGAAGAATATTTGGCTTTGTTCTATTTTTAAACCCGTTTAGTTACATATAAATTACTACTTGGTTCACCGTATAAAAAAAACACCATCTCCTTTATTAAAGGATACTGTCTTTAATATATAATGTATTAAGAGTTATATTTCAAAGTTGTAGTGTGTCGTGTGTTGGCTCATGTCTTGCAAAGAATTGGTGGAGTGCATTCGCAGAGTATTATAGGATTCAGAATGATATTTGTATAGAATTGACGTATTAAAACACTGAAGATTAATTGTTTCATATAGATAGATATGTGCCTTCTTAGTCTATTAATTATTGAATTTAGAACGATAGAACTGATATGGATTGAAAAACCGAACATAAATTCATTATCAATATATACTAGAACGTGTGTGGTAAAAGTTTTATTTTATTTTAACTTATTGGAAGACTAACGACGGTTATCTTACGAAATAAAAACTTAAATAATAAGTTAAAGTGAGTTTGTTCTAATTATTAATACAAAGATGAAAAAATTCCAAAAAAATTTCATAGATTTCTGGTAGATGGCTCTACGGCTAAAAAATCGTTAAAAACCAGATACAAAGATTCGACAATAAGCACATAGAAGAAATCGTGAGATCCGTTGGTTCGATCCGTGGCTTAGTTGGCATAGCGTCTGGCACGGTTTGCTAGAAGACGTCGGTTCGAAACCGGCCGGATCGAAAGAATTTTTTCTAAGTGTTCGATGTTTGTATTAATAATTATAACAAACTAGTGGAGTAATTTCACAAAAAATAACTGAATATCACGTGGTTAAACAATCTAACACATATAAAACACTAAATTAAAGTGAGTTGTTCACTGTTTGTGTTTGAACTGCGGATTTAGAATGATATAATTGATATTAATTCAAAAACATCGAAGATAAATTCATATAGATGGATGGATCAGTGAGTCAAAAATGACACTGAATTCAGTCGTTCACATTATTAACTGCTGTTAACAATATGAAAAACAAGGACAGTATTCGTACTGTAGAATAACACAAATAATGTAAACAATATAAGTGGTTCTATAGATTTTTTTCTCGTTCTTACGATATCTTAGGTATTGGTAATAACTGGTTTTCATCATTTTAACGATTTCAAATTTAACTTACTTGCAGCTAAATTGTTTCTTTATAGTAATAAAATTGTTCAATATCCTCTGTACATTGTTTTATGTTAATGAAGTGTATCTATGTATGCGTTTGATCTCGTTCCAGTCGTAAAGAATGAAGATAATGAACTGTAGCAAAGATATAAAAGTAAATGGCTTTCGAGGATGAGAAAACAAATTACCAGGTCGTTAAATATTGAACCATTTAATTTTTTATTATTTTATTGATAATTTTTCCACTTATTGTATTATTTTTTATTTGCATATCTTTTAATATTTTATAAGCAAACAACAGAAGAGCTGATTTGATTGTCGCTATTTCAGAGAAATCTTTAAAGTAAAAATTGTTTACTTTCAAAGTACAAAGTCAAAAGTTTACAATAAGAAGGCCCAAAGTGCGGCATTAACTGCTTGCAATCAGTGACGACCGTAGTCTGATAGCAACCTAAATAGCCTTTTTAAAATTCGCCTCCCTTTTTTTGACAAAATAAAACAGCCTGTATTAATTTGTTTACCTTAGTTGCAACGATATCTTACATAGTTTTTGGATTTTCCATAAAATAATTTAGTAGTAAAGAAGTTTCATATTGTTGTTGTTCATATTGTTTGTGTTGTTATGTTAACCATCGCTTTGAGAAATGTATTTATTACTTATTTTTCCTGACTGGCTTGAACCGGTTTCGGCTTGAGTCGACGCTTCGTTAGTAATTGTGGTGAGTCACGTTAATCTTAACTTTAATCCGTTTATTTGCGGATTTAACATTAATTTGTTAACCACCAAGACACGAAAAGGAGTAAATTCAAAACTTTACAGCCGAGCAATTTACTTATAATGGGGATAAATCTAAAACATTAATATCTAAAGATAGTACAGAGACATTAATTTTCCCCAGCAATAGCTGATAGCCCTCGGGGCACCGTTATGAAGTACTTAATGAAGCTAGATCATATCTGTAACGGTTCACGGAGTATTACCAAAAATGGTATTAGCGGGTGAGTTTTAATCATCAACATTGTCAATGTAACCTTAAAAAAGAGGGTTGACTTAATGCGGGTAGGAGACTCCCTGCGACTTCGAAAAGCCTTATGACATATTTTTTCATCATGTATTCCTTTGTCATAAATAGACGTCCTTCTGTGAAGGGAAAAGACGTGTCTTTCAATCATGTAAACCTAACTGCTTATAGCAGCAACATTTAGGAATATAGACCCTTTTGGGGTAAGTGTCTACTTTATATTCATCCATAAGCATATCCGTATGTAATTTAAGTTAGGGAGTGTTTTAGAGTATTGCACCTGTGTTTTTATACCGTTGTTTTTGTTACAGCTTTTCCTTACATTTTCTTTGTTTCTCCCCCAACAATAAATAGCTTGCAATACAAATTATGTGGACCGAGCCTTCTCTTTAATTCCGCCAAAGCTAGGCTACACTACTTCTGATGACGAATGTTCTCTAAGAAGAGGGTTTAGATCCTATGCCGGATTCATCAACGAGTCATCGTTAGCGATAAAGTCATAGTTACATGCCACCACAAGGGTTTGAACCGTTAGCCTCTCACTCGAGAAGAATTGGGCTACTATCGAAATACGTAAACGTGATAATTAGCAAATTTAAACGGCATATCATTAGACAAGGACCAGTGGTGTACTCATCCGGTGGGATTCATAGAACCTAAAAGGCTGGACCTGAAGGGCTGTTTTGCTTGAAGATTCTTTTTGGCTTTTTTGATTCAATATTAGTAGAGGAACAAGTGACCCGTCACAAGACGCAGTCAGTGTTTAACACAGTGAAGAAGATAAGTATGGTACGAAACTGTATATAAGGGATATACTGTATGTTGGGTCCAAACGGCCAGGTCCCCAAAAATTTGTTTTTTATGATTTAATGTTACTGAAAACTGCAGCGCCATTCCATGCTTTAAAATCGCAAAAATCTGAGAGGTACTGTCACTGCACCTGTCACCCAGAGACATAAAGTTGATAAGTTCCATGTGCCTGTAGTTTCCCCAGCACCCTTAAATACAGGAATACAGTAATGCTCACGTAACTTCTAGGCGACAGAAATATGTATAGCAGCAGTACTTTCCTGGACGAATTGGAACGAATTCCTGGATAGTATTTTGCAGAAAGAATAGACGCTGTGACCCTACGAACGTAGGACTAACTTTGTACATAGTTGGAGCCAAGGTACCGGTACTTTCACCTAATGAATGACATAAAAAACTGCCAGTGAAGACATTATCATCATCATCAATCAACCTACTGTACGTGGCTCTACTAGACACGGGTCTCCTTTTAGGATTGGGCCATAGTTCGGTATACTGACGCGTTGTGACTTCACAAGACTTCACACTTTTTTAAAGGCTCTTGGAACTTTCTTCGACACCGTTTCATCGCGATATCTTCCTTCACCGTATTACTTAAAGTCTTGGTACATGACGCCATAGGGATTCAAACTGTCGACCTTTCAAGTTAGAAGTAATCATTGACGTTCTGGTGGTCCTTAGTTTCCCTCAAGCGTATCCAAGGTATACGTAATGTATTTTGTGAAAGCGACATAGAGTTGAACTTAACATACCAGTGACTATACAAGTAACGGGACTACGGTACTCAATCTACGAGTAATGGGTTCATCTTTACTACAGTATTAATATAAACTGGTATAGAAATCAAACAGTTAAGTAACAACTTCACATGTCCACGTAAATAAGTTGATGTTAAGTTAACGACGTGCATTAGTGCACATTAAGTTGAAGACCTAGTTAATGTGAGAACATTACTTGACCGCCATTATGTTAAAGCTAGATAACTGTAATGTGAAACTGATCTTAGAAATGATTGGTAGAAAAATGATCACCGGAAGACGGTCAAGTTTTTTAAATTTTTTTTTGAGTAATTGAGATTAACGAAGCTGGGAACTCTATTACGAAAGATGAAACTCTGATTCCCTGTTCCACGAAAATTACTTTTCGGATATAGCAAGTAAATTAAAAACTAAGCTAACAATTTAATGAACCCAAAGACTATAATAATATTGTCAGTAAGTTGAGGAGTTGAGCACTACGCAGACTATCCTGGTTGTAGCAGAAGATCACGGGCTACCATATTATTGTATTGTCATAGGATTTTCATAAGCTACCAAATTTGAAGTCGATCGACCGATAAAATTGGAAGTAAAATAAATATTGATTTTATGACTGAGATCCATTCGCAAACAGAGAAAAGAGCTGATGATCTTTAAACAGATGAATAGATGTACAACAGACATAGCTAAGAATCATCGTGATTAAATAAGGTTTCAATTAAAAAGAAAATCGCTTTAATATAAGTTTCCTTTAGGTGCCACGATGATACAGAAAAACACACAGACGAATACACGGATAACCGCTTTTCAAACTTATAACTCCACTCTTTTAAATTTCGGGCTCAAAAGCCTAAATATCCACACATATATACACTTCTCTGCTTTCCCCATCAGAGTAGACACATCTTTTGCCTTTCGTAATATATTTTTACGACATTAAACAGTTTTCTCTCCTAATAAATATATTCAGGTGGTCACGCCCCTAGTATGTTGAGTACAGTTGTAGCACAACGTTGTCTGCAGCAAAGTAACCAAAGGATATATATTGCCGAATAAATTGGTTTGGAAAGACTACTGGGCAAAAGTGTAGTCGCAACTTGACATTATTTTGTAATACACAAAATTATAATTGATAACATGTTACTCATCTAAACCGTCATCGTCATAGTACGGAGTGAGAGTGTCCTACAAGGGGCGGGCGTAAGTCCATAGTTCTTTTGTAACGACTGCCGATGGTAGCCAAATTACATGATGTACCAAGAAACCTCTTCTGAATTATTCCTCGTAAGCAGGATGTCCAGAATTCAACTACTGAGTAAGTTATGTAAAAAAACTCGGCTCTCCTATTATATTTTATAGTGAATAGCTAATTTGGACGTAGGAGAGGCCACTGAATAAGAAGCCACAAAGTAAATGACTCTTTGTAATTTTGCGAACTCGTGACTTGCTGTGGCTTCGCTTATGGTATGAAAAGATATCGCCAACCTAGATAAAACTATCACAAAATAGTTATTCGTTAGTTTCGCGCTGTTTTCGATGTTTGGACTAGAACTTGGCCATGTCATCAATAAAGAGCTCGAAACGTTGGTTTGTTTGACAAAACAAATTTACGTGATTTAGATTCGAACAAATAGTTTTATTTACAAATTTTAAGTTGACCCTCATATATTGAGACTTATTTATCCTTAATGTAGGTTGTGCTGTGGTGGTACGGTATGGTATAGTGTGACGGGCTGGTGTCCGCAACTCGACGAACGGATGCCTATTTTGCATGTGGTGGTAAACTAATAGTTCTTTGGTGTGAGTCGCGCTCAGAGATGGAATGTGAAATATTATTTTTATCGAATATTGTACCATCATTTAAATTGCAGCTTGAATTAATAAAAGTTTATAAAGTTATGGCTAAGTGAACGTTAAATTGGTAATACTTTTAAACCAACCTTATGGTAACTTATGGTAATTATATTTTTTATTAAGTCAAAACCACTCGAGACAGCATTTTAAATTAAAATAAATTTCGAAAACGAAACGAATTTAAAAGAAATTCGATACTTCAACTCCTGTGCATGTAAGATTTTAATTTCTAAGTAAGAAAAGTTAATGTTTAGTGTTTAGTAGATAGTAAATACTTTTATGTTTACGGTAACGGAAAACATAATGAGGAATCCTGCACTGAATCGAAGAATGTTCACAACACTGGAAAAATTGTGAAGTGACCAACCTGTATTGGACCAAAGTGGCGTTAAGAAACAACTTTTGGAAAAATAGCCTCTCAAAGAGGTTTTTTCTAACTCAAATTTCTTCCAAACCAATTTTCACCAAAATGATTAAACGGTAGTGGCTCTTCTAAACCGGAGCTGACTTCCGCGATGTAACGAAAGCAATCGTAGCCAAATTACAATAATCAGCTTGCTAATACTACACCGTCACGGTTAGAAAGTTTGGAGATGTGTTTTCATATGTACTAAGTAAGTATGTGTTAAGTATATTCGGTGTGGGTGGCGTTAAGATCAAAATATAGAACTCGAAGTTCTGAATTGGTCTGTGTAGATAAGTTTTTGCCATCAATACGTTTCATCTATCTACCTGGAATGACACTGCTCCATTTATTATTTTATCTACATGGATGAAACTACATCATCATCCTTGTTATGTATTCGACTTGACTGAAAACCAGCGTAACAAGGTTACACACACGTCTTGTTACAAAAAGCTGAGTGGAGACCGTTATGTTTACTTTTAAATGTAATTCTTTTATTTTGTATTTATCATAACATTATTTTATTTGTGTTATCATTCTGTTAACAGAGTGTGTTGTCTTTGTCATAAGTTTACCAAATAAACTATTTTTCTTTCTTTCTTTCATTATCGATATAAAAAAAAATATTCACCCTCTGATTTCCTTTCATTTCTCTAGTTTTTACTATGTTCTCATCACCATGGGACCTGCAAAGTTATATTGTCGTTTTTATTGTACTGCAGGTCGAATAAAGGAACATTGATTTTGCAATATCCAAATATACTTTAACGATAATACCGGGAAATCATTGTAGAAGAATACTCCATCCACAACGTGGGAAACGGCATGTAAAATTCTTGGTGAACTTGATGAAGTACAAATGATTAGGAGGATTACGAAATGTAAAAAAATATTACAAGAAACTAATAAACATCCACAATGTCAACAAAAAAACAATGAAAATAAATAACAATACGTAAATGAACGAAAATGATGAAGAACACTTGCTTCACTCACGAACCTAAACACAAATTCAAGAAGCCACATTGATATAGATAGCGACATCAAACGATGAACCCGAAAGAAGCACAAAAAACGTGATGTAATGGCCCGTAACAGTACCGGGACGGGAGCGTGACGACATCTCGACGGCTTTTTTCTCTTTCTAAGTCAACACCAGTGACCGTTAGGTTTGGCACCCAGCGCACGGTAGAAGGTTGTTGGAAGCAGTGAATCATGATTTTAGAAAGAAATAACTGGTGAAATACGTGAGGAAAATTGGAATGTGTTCGTCACGGTACTTAATATTTATTTTTTAAAGCAAGACAGGCTTATATTTATCAAAAATCAGTTAATAGTAAGTGAGGCCGATCCCTGACTTACAGATGGTTTGGAGCCCTTTAAACTACGGAGAGACTTTGGTTCTCCGTATGTGTTCTACTGTGTGAATGACTGGGAGCGAGAGATCCTTCTGTGTCGTTATGTTTATGGCCTGTGACACTCCTCCTTCTCTCCAGCTAATAATGAATAAATTAATAAATAACGAATACTTTCATAGCCCCGCACTAGAAAGACCTTATGTCGCGAGTGCCATTGTTACACATATAGGTAACCACAAATTACACTAAACCTCACGAGAGAAATAAATGTAGGCCATACAAATAAGTCAATAATAAAAATAAGTTAGGACTTAATAATGCGTTTTAAGTTATTACTTTTAATAAATAAAGCCAATAATTATGCCAGTATTGTGGCTGACATGTTCTAAAAAGAAAAAAATCATTTATTAGTATCTTTATTTGTAATCAACCCCTACCATTGTTATTTCTATACATTAAAAAAAAAGTATATATAAAAAGTGTGTTTAATTTTATAGATTCAGATTCATTTATTTCTCAAATATAACATTACAGTATAAATTGCACTACATGTCAAAGTATAAGAAATTTTATTGAGATCGTCGGACAAAAATGAAAATTATAAGAAAAATACACAATAATTAGAAAACTAACAACTCATTATATAATGTTGTTGTCATTAAATTACGTATCAAATATCATTCTCCATCAAGGATCGTCATAAGTTGATAACAATTATACAAGCATATGTCAATGCGGCAAAAATTAGAATAAAATCATTATCATTAAAAATCAATTAAAAATCATTACAATTTTAGGTCCATAAATTCATTTATAGCGTATAAAGGATTTTTCAAGAAAAGGTATAAGGGCGACCTACAATAGTTACTAAATAAAATATCTTTACTGTGTTTCTTCGACCGAAGGAGGTAGATGACCGTCCAAACTATTCTCTGATTACTAAATCAAATATATACCATTCTATCGTCAAGACCGTAAGGTTCATTTCGTTGATCACTTTGTTTTATGATAACACACTTCTGTTTACAAAGCTTTAAAAATAAATTGAAAAAACAAACGGAGATCCTATTTGCACTTTTGCACCATCAATATAACGTGATGTAACGCTAAACTAAAATTTTTGAAAGACTTACAAAACAGATATAAAATGACTAAATTGTATTTAAAACCAATACATGTGCTCATTGAAAAAAAAAATCTCGTTTTTTTAAATTTAGATTTATTTTCAGAAGCATTACATTTTTTAATGTTTAAAATCTGTGCGCATTTGACCTTCATCAACTCATCTGATCGAAAGTGACGACGAAGTCGACGATGGAGCACGCACACCTATAGTAATCATTTTCAGAAATTTAATTATTAATTTAGTGAAGGTATTGGTTTTTGAGTGCGAATTATTTTATAATTTTATACATGGAAACTATATTATGAACTATCAAGTCGTTGTAAAAACAGTTTTGGCATCGTCAATTTATGGAGTATTTTTTTTTGTGGTTATCGACTTAGTTTTATGTAAGGATCATTTCACTGTATTCGAAGAAAAAAATCAGGACAGCAGAAGTTAGTCAAATTGAATAAAACATTTTTTCATACAAAACTGCTGCGTTTTGAAACCATTCGTTCAGGATTCAATTTATGTGACAATTTCTTAATTATCTCAACTAAACTGCCTCTGTGGCCTAACGGTTACCATGCCGGACTGCCACGCAGAGGTCCCAGGTTCGATTCCCGGGCCGGGAGAAATAGTTGTATGGCCTACAATTATTTCTCTCGTGAGTTTGGGTGTAATTTGTGGTTGTCTATGTGTGTGTCCATGGCACCCGCGACACAGGGTTTCCCTAGTGCGGGGCTATGTTGAGTGTGTGCGTTATTTATTATTATTTATTTAAAATATGCCAAACAATTTGACGAACTATGGACTTTTTTTGTTATTGATAAGTCATATTACAGAATTGACGTGTTAGATAAAGATGTTTGGAAAGACGACACGGCTCCAGAATCCACACAAATTTGATTCAAAGCGTATTCCATAGCATTTAAGTTTCTTTGAAAAGAGCAATCCCTAAAGTTTCTTGCTCTGGGGGGCATAGTCACTGCGCCCGTCACCTTGAGACTTACGTTGACAAGTCCCATGTGCCTGTAATTTCACCAGCACCCTTACCCTTCGAAACTGGAACACAGTATAATGCTGACATTACTGCTTGGCGGCAGAAATAGGTAAGGTAGCAGTACTACCCTGGACGAACTCTTTCACAAGGAGATCTACTGCAAGTGCAGAAGACAGAGTTCTGTTCTTGCGAAACTTTCAAGAACCTCTACAGTTAGATAAAGATAGTAAGTACTCCTATGTAGAGACAACAACACGTTTAAATTAACAATTAAGATTTAAATTCAATTATGTGTAACGCTTTGTCGTACATTCATACTGTACCTTAAACATCTTCCAAAAGAAACGACTCAAAGGAATTCGTATAATAGTTGCTTTTAATTTTGCGACTAACTGTACCGGTCAGTTGAACCGGTCAAACGCACGCCGAGTTATGTCAACATACGTGACGCTGCATGCGCTTGCGCCTTTGATACGCCGACGTGTTTTAGTATACACGAGTACTTTAAGTATATTGACTCCATATATTATATATGAGCGGTATATATGTGTTATCAACCTTACATAGGTAAGGCTGGTTCTCATCTTAGGAGACAGTGTTAGTCCAGCAAATGTATGACTTTTACCAATATTCTTCAGCATACAAGGTTTTTAACAGCAGTAAAGCTCCTTGTGAAAGAGTCATCTAGGGAAGTACCACCTCGTATATCTCAGGGTGACGGGCGCAGTCGTAGTGCCCCTCAGATATTTGCGATTCAAAGCTCTGAGTCACTGCAACAGTTACGGACAGGCGTGTCGCTTACCGCCAGACGTACGACTTGTTCATCCCGTCCTTGGTATCATAAAAAATAAATATGGAAACTTTCCTTCCTTTCCATTGTATGTTTTAAAAAAACTGTTTGTTTATAAATAAAAAAAACTTCCAATTTCACTTTTAGTTCTTTTTAAACGATTCACACGCCTAGGTCGCTTGTAAAAAGAACAAATCCTTCCTTTACCATTGTAAGTAATAAATAACTAACGCGAGATTCTAAATCTGTGATAACAGATCGTAATTGATTTCAATTGAAAGATAATGCATAATTTATTAACGTGCTACGTTATGAACAGAAATAATATTTGCATTATATTTTTTATGCCGCTGCCGTAGGTGTTACTTTCCACTTTGTAAAAATGAAATCTATTTCGATAGCCAGTCAGGTGATTGTCACAAGACAGTTGTAAATTGATTGCTTTATTTTTTTACTAATGATTACGCTTATAAGGAGCCAGTGGATTATATAACATGCGCTAATTTAGTCTGTGTTATGTAAAAATTACTATTTATAAGCGACATGCCTATACATAACAGTTGCAGTGCCAGTCAAAGCTTTATCTGATCTGATGGGCATTTCCGCTACGTTCGTGACCCTGTGACATAAAGTTGACAAGTCATCTCACTGCTATGGTTCAATAACTGCCTCCGTGGTCGAACGGTTACCATGCCGGACTACCACGCAGAGGTCCCAAGTTCGATTCCCGGGCCGGGAGAATATTTGTACGGCCTCATTGACTTACAATTATATGGACGTCGGGTCCGCGCTAAAAAGTGTCCGCACTTGTAAGGCGCTAAAATCGTATACAGAGCGCGACACTCCGCTTTAGTCTTCATTTGTTCTACGGACAGCGCGATACTGCGATGACATAACAATTTAAATTTTGAATAGGTCGACTTGGGACATTTTTTTCGTGGTTTTTGTATTAGACCCGTCGTCCATTTATTTGTAAGTCAATGTACGGCCTACATTTATTTGTCTCGTGGGTTTGGGTGTAATTTGTAATTGACTATTTGTGTGTCCATGGCACCCGCGACACAGGGTTTCCCTAGTGCGGGGCTATGTCGAGTGTGTGCGTTATTATTATTATTAGTTGAAGATGGCTACCGTTAGCGGCGTACGTACGTACGTACGTACCGCAAAAAATGTCTGAAAATTAAACCGTTGAAGAAAAATTACGAAAAAACTGAATACCTAACGAATTTTGAATTTTGAAAGTTGAAAAATAAATGAATTTTTAACAGCCGTAGAATGATATTTATAACAGATATATTACGGTAAAAGATTTCAGGGTACTAATTATAAAAGTAATGTTACATGGCATTGACTTACAATTATATGGACGCCGGGTCCGCGCTAAAAAGTGTCCGAACTTATAGGGCGTTAAAATCGTATACAGAGCGTCATTCACGCTCTAGTCTTCGTTTACTCGACTGACAGCGAAGCAAGCAAAATTAGACAGTACTGCGATGACATCACAATTTGAATTCAACGTTTTAGCTTTTTCATATTCCTTTACATGTCACTACGTTTAAATAGGTTGACTTGGGACATTTTTTTCGTGGTTTTTGTATTAGACCCGTCGTCCATTTATTTGTAAGTCAATGTTACATGGTTTTCGTTTAGAAACTGTAGCCCTATTATTAAGAAAAAAATCTGCTGTTAAAATTTCCTGGCTGTATAAACTAAGCATCAAAACCACATATGCGTGTTACAACTATAGAATTATTAACAAAACAAGTGTCTAATTTCCCTCGTAAACTATTAAAGAGTAAAAAATCGAATATGGGAATCATAAGTACTGGCACAAAAGAAATTTAGCATTTTTTAAATTTAGCTTAGTTAAAAAAATAATTTTTCAAAAGCCATAATTACTGTAGTGTGATTTTGAGGAACAAAAGAGTGAATTGTATAGTCATAGAAATCACTCAGTCTTTTAATTCTCATGTGAATTTACTTCATATTGTTCTACTGTTTCAATTTGTTATCTGTTTTCTATGTTCCAATTTTTTTCATTATGAATGGAGGTAAAGGAAAGGTTAAAACAAATGAAATCGAGAAATTTCGATTTTTAGTTTAGTAACTTTACTTGAAGTGCAAAATGTAATAATCAATATTTATTTATTGATTATCATATTGTTTTACTACTGTTAATCTTGTATTTTTAACTGATTTTAAGAAAGAGGAGGTTCTCAATTCGAATGTGTTTTTTTGTTGTTGGTTCGCATGGTGGTAAACTACATGCCTGTCCACAACAGTTGCAGTGTCGCTCAGAGCTTTAAATAGCACAGATCTGAGGAGCACAGCCTCTGCGTCCGTTACACTGAGACATAAGTTGAAAAGACCCATGTGCCTGTGATTTCACCAGTACCGAAACTCTGTAATGTGAAAAGAAATAAGTAAAGCGGCTGTACTTCCGTGTATTTCACTCATCATCATCTTCAACCGTTATATGTACCCGCTGTCGGGCACGGGTCCCCCTAGGGAAAGAGTTTAGTCCATTATTTGTCACGCTGCTTTAGCGCGCTTTGAGAACTTTACAAGTTGTGAACCTTCTTCGAAATGCATGCGGGTTTTATCAAAATGGTTTCTTTCACTGTTAAAGAAGGATATTGCTAATAAATATTCACATACCCAATACAGGGACTCGAACCGTCGACGTAATTATTATCACAACACCTATTACCTAGTATTATATCGCATACAAGAGCTGACGTCATAAATGTATGCATTGCTTTCTGTAGGCCAAAGGGAAAATTATAACACGGCGATTTAGGAAATCATTCAAAAATGGTTAATGCCGTATAGCTATCTAGATGGCGCCTGGAGTCTAGAGGACATTCTATATTTAAACATTACGCCACCAATAATCCTGTCCTTGGACCACAGGATAATTATAAGAATAAAGTTATGTGTAATATGGAATAGTGATAAAATTTTAATAGAATATGAATTATAAGCTATAAACTAATTAATATAGGTAATAATTTAAAAGAAAAAAATAATAAGTCGAGAAATCGAGCATTCAATTACTCGATCTTATAACGAGTCTATTCAATTTCAAATGTGGAACGAAAGCACGAGACGTCACATTGTCTTCGTTCTCGCCTACTAACAAACTCTTTTCTCTATCGTAACGATCTTTTGTTTACATTCCATTGCCGTCTGGCTATTGTAACTCGAGAATTATGGGTTAGTAAAAGCAGTAATGTATATCTCGCTTGGTGATATTGTAAAGGCGTCAGGCGGTAATTAATGTGGTGGTGGTGTCGCGTGTTGTAGAGAATGCGGAATGGGAAACTGTAATAGAAGTTTAGATAGCTAAAATGTATTGGCTTGTAGTCTCTCTAAACGCTTTTGAATTGTTTCTTGTAGATAACAGCTTACTGTGACAAAGGGGAGATAATTATTGAATTGTTTGTTTAGGCAAACAAAATTGAAAAGCATTAATAAAATAGTGTACATAGACAAACATCACTTTTTTTTAATAAATCAAAAGAAGCTGAGATTGTAAACCTTTTCTTCAGACAGGAAATAACAGTAAATGAGAATAGGTCGTGAAATTTATGACAAATAGGTTTTTAAACACGACAATTGTGTTTTTTAACCGACTTCAAAAGAAGGAGGAGGTTCTCAATTCGACTGTGTTTCTTTGTGTGTATGTAACGCGATTAGGTACTCCGACATTCGTATGCCGATTTTGATTATTCTTTCTTTCTTGTCTAGTGCTCCCAATCAAATTTGAAGGAAATATTCCACCTCTATGGGTGGTAAATTACGCGATGAACACTGTTTTTTGGATTGCACATGGATATCATCTACTTTTAGTTAACGGATTTCATTAAAACTTGGAAAATAGTAGAAGTTTAGATATAATTATATTAACTTTTAAAGCTGGTTTAATTTTTACAAAAATATTATAATTAAAAAGAAATCAGGATCATTTTGGTGATAAGGTTACCTATCAGTATTCCGAAATGACATTTTCCAGAAAAAAAGTTAGCCCGAATTTTCAAAACCTCGAAAGTAATTTTGAGAGGAAAATGTTTTTTCTTTTAAACCGAACTTAACCGAGCCTAATCGTGTCTTTGCGATAAACTTCCAACATATCCTGAAAGAGCAACGGTTTCGTTATAATTCAGTTTCGGTGTAATGAAAATTTGAACAAACGTTGTTTCGGAAAAAAAAATTCGAGTTTGTAACAGGTTATAAGAATAATTATTTTAGAACTTTGGAGGTAAAATTCAAATATTTTGTATTTGATGCCTTATTTTGAAGTTTATGAATTTTCTTCCAGTTCACAGTGTACTATAATAATGTGCTAAGGAATCACACCAACAACCCGATCTCAAATTTGAGAGTTCCCTGTTCTATAAGTGCCAAATTGAGGAACTTAACTTTGGGAGTACCTTCAACATCCTGACCGTAACCAATTTGGAAAAGTTTGTGTTCGTTTCCCGGGATAGATAGGATATATACACACTTTATTTCTCACACACAAGAACGACATAAACAACGAAGAACTAATGTGTATAAAGACGGCCTTATTGCTAAAAGCGATCTCTACCAGACAATTTTTGAGGTAGAGGAAAGTTAAAAAAATTATAAAGATATAGAAATTTGAAATGTAAATTAAAAACTTGCATTATATTATCAAGTAATGAATAATGATAAAATTTATATTATACATTTATATAAATAAATATACTTAAGTAAACTTATACCTTATCATTTCGAGTTTTATCTGCATTTTAAATGAAAAGTTGTATTACATAAATAATCTCAGTACTAAAAAAACCGACCTGAAAAGTACGTGGAATTACATATAATTACCAAGATTCATTGAAATCGGTTACCGGAAAGTGCGCAAACCCGCATTCATCCCCTAGTTCGCCACTATACGGTACTTGACACAGGAGATAATAAAAAATCGATTCTCACTACTCAAAGTACATTGAGAGAGAAAAACGCCTCGAATTGGAGAATAGCAAAATCAACCATTAAAATAATTGCTC
>NW_020653409.1:1650911-1681501 GCF_003589595.1 Hyposmocoma kahamanoa | reverse complement strand
TTCACAAAAAATAATTGAATATCAATTCAATAAAAATTTAATTAATAATATTTTTATTAACTGAAATAACATTTTATTACATGTACCGTGACGTTAGTGCAAGAATGTTAATCTCTTGAAACATATCTCTCAAAGACACTCTGGGACCCAGATTCTAAATTAAAATTTTAGAATGTTTAATGACCGTATGGAATGTCCATCCTAATTCCAAATGACTTATAAGAACGGCACGTGCCCTCGAGCTACACAATAACGTCTTAATTCAACTTGCACTATCATTATATCACATTTAATTTTATTACAAGTCATCGTAGAAACGATGAATGGTAGAGACGGCTATATGGGCATTATGCTTTCTTTGCCAGTAGCTATGGGATGAGTCGTTTGTAATGCCATTAGGTACACGACTTAATTAAAATCGTATCTATTAAAAAAAATGAAAAACTATTCTTCAAATTTCGAACATTTGTGAGAAAATTGGACATAATTGTGGAGTAGAGATGTGCGCCGATCGTAAAATGACCACGATTTTTTTTACTGAAATCGGCGTGGCATATCAGGTGTTTAAAAAAATATCAAAACGTGGTTTGAATCAACTTTTATGTTAAATTTCAATGTTCTTTATACTTAAACTTGTATTCCATTTGTTAGGTACTGTTACAACTCGACACACACGACACGACAAGATAAAAAAAACAGAAACGTATAAATAAACGCTCTCAATTCAAATCTAGCATAAATAGAATGTATAAAGACAAGAACGTAATTTATTTTAATTCTACGATATTTTTTTTATGACTTCAAATGTAGGACGAACAAGTCTACCTAGTGGTAATAATATATATGACTACTTAAGTGGTATTAATAAATATCTTTCGGTAAATAGGCAGTGACGGTCCATAACAGTCGCAGTACCGTACAGAGTTTTGATCGCAAAGATCTAAGAGGTACTACACTGCACCCGCCAACCTGAGATATAAGTTGATAAGTCCCATGTGCCTATAATTTAACTAGCACTCTTATCATTCAAAACTGGAACGCAGCGGTGCTCACATTACAGCGTACACGCAGAAATAGGTAAGGCGGCAGTACTTCCCTGGACGAACTCTTTCACATGGAGTTTTGCTGCTATTGGTAATATTGTATTGAAGTCATTATTTAACAAATAAACTGATGCGAATTAAAATAAAATGAAAAATTTGCCACGCCGATTTTACGCCGATTGTATTCATCTGCACACAGCTCTCTCGTGGAGTAATTTTGACAAATCCGAGTAAATCGTTTTATAACAGAGTAAACGTGAGTTATGCTTTTGTTTTATTATTAAGAACCGCACGCGAAGTAGTGTTTATGGGTTTTTTATATATTAGACGATTGTACATTTTCGATTAGGTTAAATTAATTTTTTTATTAGTTCCGATTGTTTGAGCGGCTTTTGTATACTTAAATATAATTTTTAAGATATGAATATTGAGTATAATAGTAAATATAATAATCAATTTATGCTTCAGCAAACTCGTTCCCAATAACTTTGATATAAATATACTTAACTAATCAATTAATAATAGCAGTAAAGCTCCCTCGGAAAGAGTTCGTCCAGGGAAGTATTATCACCTTTACTATTTCTGCAGCCAAGCAGTAATGGGAGCATTACAGCATTTCGCTTTTGCTGGTGAAATTACAGGCACATAGGACTTGTATACTTACGTCACAGAACTGAGGCACAATGGCGAGCCGCAGATCTTTGCCATTTAAAGCTCTCAGTGGCACTGCAACTGTTATGTTAAGTCATGTCGCTTACCATCAGGCCCACGACTTGTTCGTCCCGTCACTTGATATTATAAAAAATATATATAGCCTAGGTCTCCTAGTTTTATACAGCTACATATTGCTACCTATATGGGCATACTCGTATTCCTATGCGCATATGCGCTTGAGTGCACAATCGTCACGTCTTGCGGCGCAATGGTGCAATGTGTGACAAAACTTCGCACTATAGCATTACAAGACCATTCGCAATGCGTTTATCAAACGATACTCTTGTATTGTATTTACTTAAGATACAAGATAGAGCTCATTGTGAAACACGTCCTGGGAAATATTGCCAACATACCAATTTGAACGTAGGAGAAGGCCTCAGTGGCTCTCCATCAAGTCGCGCCATGAGGAGCACGTTTTCAACTTTCTCTATAACGATCTGTATAACCTTCATACTCCGCCATATCTTAAGGAAAGTTTTCGCTTCGGGGATAATCACAGCCGTGAACTAAAGTCAAAAATGGATAACCTGCCGAAGGCTTCTCCCGTTCTGAGTATTACAAAGATTCCTTCATAATTAAGGTTGCACATTTGTGGAACGAACTCCCGTCTGAAATCCGACATTCTAAGTCGCTCCCTATTTTCAAAACCGTATTGCGTAAATATCTTTTGACACGGTCGTAATCTGCAACGTGTATTTGTTACTAAGTAGAGACAATTTATTTAGGTATATTTTTATATACATATATTTATTCATAATTCATTTATTTGTGAAAACAGGTTATTTGGAAGTTGACATGTACAAAACAAGTATAGTTTCACTGTGTCCGGCCAAACATTAGACATACAAACGTAATTACGTAATTATACATTTACTCGTATGCAGTTCAACAGACTAAACCAGATACAACATGTTATTTTTTTCTTTAATAACATTCCATGGGCGTGCACACATGGATTCAATAAGCCGGTCAGCAGATTACGTAGGTATAATATCGGTATTTATTAATAGATTAATTATAATGCAAGTTTTTTATTTTTTATTTATACAATTCATTTTTATTTACACATTGGCACACTACGTCTCCCGCTCCGATTAGCTTTCCTATACCTCAAAGGCTGTATGGAAGAGATCGCTCTTAGCGATAAGACCGCTTTTGCACATATTAGTTTTAAGCTGTTTATGTAATGTTCTTCTTCTTGTTTGTGAGAAATGAAGAGAATATTGTATATATTATCTATTTATTTATGTGAGCATTTATAGGTATTGAACGGTGCTGGCAAAACTATAGGCAATTAAAACTTTATATTGTCGGAACTCAAATTTGAAAATTTTTAAAAATGGATCTGGATAGATGTAAATGGCTCTTATTGCGAATAAAGTGATTATTTTTATTTATACATAATACCTAAGTATCCATTTATAAATGAGAACATGCAAAGTGTTTTTTTTTTAAATGGGGCAGTATGGGAAAATCCGAAACCATAGAAGATACAAAGAAATTGTCTTAGAACTGTTGCTTAGAATTGCTGAGTCTGTGTAGTGTAAGTTTGCTCATTTAGATATACACTCGCTGGTCACTCTACTCTGAGAGTCACGAATCATGCGCACTCCACTGTTTTAAAGAATAATCTAGATATTGGCTGAGCACCTCTTTCGGGGTTGTCTTCTTCTAATAAGATAAGACGAACAAGTCGTGCGCCTGGTGTTAAGCGACACATCTGTCCATAGCAGTTGCAGTGCCACAGAGCTTGAAATCGCAAAGATCTGAGAGACACTGCCACTATGCCTATCACCCTGAGACATAAGTTGATAAGTCCCATGTGCCTGTAATTTCACCAGCACCCTTACCCTTCAAAACCGGAATGCAGTAATGCTCACATTACCCGCTCACGCGATGCGTTCCTCCTACCGCAAAATGGCGGCTATTTGGTTTCGCAAAATAGAAAAGTATACAGTTTAAATACAAGTTTCTATAAATAAAAATTATTATTCTGCATTGCTAAATAAATACCCTCCGTACTACCAACAAAAAAATCCCAAATAAAATGCAGTAATACACCGGCAATCCTGCACTTAAAAAGCACTAATGAAATTTTTGGTATACTTGGATAAATATGATAATATTCCGTTTGAGTGGTTCTAACGTTTACCATGAAATTACTCCTTAAAGTACAGTTTATAAATATTTATATTCAGGGTAAACTTAAAAAACGCTACTTACGGTACGTTTTCAATAAATAAACACCGAAATCACCAGCCCAAACAATAACACACACGATTGTCGTGACGTATTTTTGAAGTTGTTTATTTTTTTTTAATGACAGACCCAGGCGTTAAAAACTTTATGGTTTGCTAGAGTACCTAGTTACCGAAATAGCAATTAATATTAGTTATTTTACCTGTTATAACTTCGATATCCGATAAATCGGTATGAAATCGTCACCGGCACCTCTAGGTGTGGTATGCGTCTACGGCTGCATGTATCGCGTGAGCGGTTACTGTTTGGCGGCAGAAATAGGTAAGGTGGCAGTTCTTCCCTGGAAGGAGCGCAGGTGCTACTTACTTTCATTCATCCTCTTAATGTGCCATAACACCATATCTTTCTTTCTCTATTTTCATCACCACATCCGCTTTCAAATCACATTAACGGATCACAGTATCTCTTTCATACTTGAAAGATTTTTAAATCGTAATCATTAACCCATTTATACGTCGCACTGCTAGACACGGGTCTTAGGCGCGGGTTTAGTACATAGTCCGCATTGCTCAACGCGCGTTGGGGACTTTCCTAGGGTTGTGAACCTTCTTTAATGTGCAGGTTTCGGTGAAAGAAAACATGGTTTTCAAATTGCGCACATAAATTCCGAAAAACTTTGAAGTGCGAACCCGGATACGAACCCACAGCCTCTGCTTGGCTTCCACGGCATTAAGATTTTAAATCTAACATATATATATCACACAGTATAACCATTGCCTTAGAAAATTCTAGGCGATTGTACTGTTAGACTAACTTTAAAATTTAACTATTGGAACTAGTTGTTAAAACTAACTGATCAAATCAAAGCTTTCCACATTCTTCAGTTACAACAACCTATAAATAATTTAAAGGAACACATTTACACAAGTACCGCCAAGACGTTAACGCTTACCTTTATAAATAACTACAAATACATAGCGTAGCCCCCATTTCTACATATTCTGTTTCACGTTACATAAATATTAATAATATTATATATTAATGCATATATTAATTTCTATGTAGTTAACGAGGTGTTACGTATGAAATTCCGGGTGATTATGTCATCAATCACAAGAGTAATAAATGGGCCTAATTACTGTCCACTACTGAACAACTTTTAGTAGTGGTAGACTCTAG
Source organism: Hyposmocoma kahamanoa (assembly GCF_003589595.1). Lineage (NCBI taxonomy): Eukaryota > Metazoa > Arthropoda > Insecta > Lepidoptera > Cosmopterigidae > Hyposmocoma > Hyposmocoma kahamanoa. The sequence goes on along the minus strand of NW_020653409.1, from coordinate 1,676,363 downwards.
TAGACTGCCTAACCTTTATCTAAATTTTTTTTTCGATGGGAAATACGTTACGCATACCGCTCGGCTCGGGGGGAGCTGGAGCGGTTGTGTCCCGGGCCAGAGCCCGGTATACACACTAAAACCCAGCAGTTAGCCCCCACTGCCATAAGGAGGCGCCCCTGGATCCGCTTACGCACACTACAGGAACGCTTCGGCGGATGGTCCACGTGAGCGGACCTCGGCCTTCAAAGAGAGCTTCGGGTCAACACAAGGACACCCTCACACTTGTGTGCACAGACTTGGAGATAGGGTCCCCCGACCCTTGTCTCTACAGCTCATTACCTACAGCGGGGGAAGATGGTACTGCCTCCTTCGTCTCTCCAGCCGCCGTTTTCGGGGCAGGTCAGCGACGTGGTCGTCCTCTCTGAGCCGCTCCGAGGCCTCCTTGTACGAAAGTACGCTTTCGCAGAAGGAGGCCATTGCATCCCAACACCAACCTTTATCTAACCTAACCTTACCTATTTATGCCGCCAAACTGTAATGTAAGCATTACTATGTTCCGGGTGACGGGTTAGGGTGCTGGTAAAATTACAGGCACATGGGACTTGGCAACTTATGTCTCAGGGTGACGGGCGCAGTGGCAGTGGCCACTTAACTAAATTAGACACGCAGTCATTCTCCCTAATCTTTCTTATAAAGGAAACCCAGACATTACTATGATTTATAATCATTAATAATCTCAGATTAATTACAAAAACACTCTAATCTTTATTCAAAGAATATCATAAAACAATTTCTTTAGCACGAATTTATCTCGCGAATAGAGAAAGTTTTGATTTATTTTGTTTGTAATATCTTTTATCTATAAATACCAAGCATTTACATGGTAATAAATAAAGAAAATAGTACACTAAATCTCCTTAATGTAGATGAAATCTTCAATTAAATTTCCAGAAGGCTGGAAGAGCTTTCCCTTTCAATCATCATCAACGCATGGTACCACTATCGAACACGATAAACATACGTTTTAGTCCGCCACGCTACTCAATGTGGTTTGAGGACTTCAGAAGTTTTCTAAGACAATAAAGATTTGTCTGACAAGCTCAAGCCGATTTTACGTAAATAAGCTTGGTAAGTCCGATTCCGAAGTAATGTACTTCTACAATAAAAAAAACAACTGAAGTGTCTATCTAGTGAGCACAACTATAAGGGTTACCCTATCATTGCCATTTAATAAGGCAGCGGTTCTTAAACTTTTAAATCTCGTTACTCCTATGACCTATCGGGGAAATTGATTATACCCCTCCGCCTTGAATGCCTCTGTGGCCGAACGGTTACAATATTGGGCTGCCACGCAGAGGTCCCGGGTTCGATTCACGGGCTGGGAGAAATATTTATATGGCCTTCATTTTTTCTCTCGTGAGTTTGCGTGTAATTTGTGATGGTTCATGGGTATATGATCGTTGTGTGCAAATAGACCGTTAATTAATAAATAAAACGTATTTCTCATAGATGGCACCACGGCAAAAAGTTGTTAAAAACCAAAAACAAGGATCAGCAACACGTACATAGAAAAATTCGTAAGGTCCGCTAGTTCGTTCCATAGCTTAGTTGGCATGGCGTCTGGCACGGTTTGCTAGAACACATTGGTTCGAATCCAGCCGGATCGAAGAAATTTTTTGTTAGTGTTCGATCTTTGTATGAATAGTTATAACAAACTAGTGGAGTAATTTCACAAAAATAATTCAATATCATGGTGGTCAAACATCGTGCCATTGAATAAATAAAAAATTATAATAAATAAAAATTATCAAAACTATTTTAATGCGGCCCAAACAACGCTCTAATTTGGAATTTTACTGTATAACGATATTTGTATTAGCACCTAAATTATTTAATAAATTATCGGATGTTGTAAAATAATTATATTGTGTACATTTTCAAATAAAATTACATAATTTGTTAGTACTCAACGCTAATTTAAAAATAAAATGCCTAGCTACATGCCAGTCCATAGAAATGCAGTACCACTAAGGCTTTAAAACGCAAAAGATCTGAGGGACAGTGCCAATGCGCCTGTTACCCTGAGACATAAGTCAAATCTCATGTGCCTGTAACCGGAATGCACTCTTCTTCTTCTTAAAGTGCCTTTTCAGTAAACACACGCCATATTGCCCACATTTCTGCTTGGTGGTAGAATTAGGTATGGCGGAAGTACGTCAGTGGACAAAGAGCTTTAGAGCTTTACAAAGAGCTTTGCTTCTTTAACAGGGAGCTTTGTTGCTACTAAATTTATTTATTTTTTAATCACATTCAGTCAGCATTCTTCGTACTTCTCTCGCGCTTTCTTAAACTACCTCACTTACGTATATTACAAATCAGCGCTCCATGTTGCGTCGATTTATAATTATTTCATTAATTATTACAAAATTTACTTCTTTATTACCCCTGCAGAGTAGCTGTTTTACCCCTGCGGGGGTAATTAATTACTGTCAGGTTTGAAATCCATGCTTTAAAGTGTCACTTATTGTTTATTTTTTATGATCACTAATATCATGCGTTTTGCAACACTCACTTGAATATTCGGTACAGTCTTTGTCTTTACTAAGAACCGCACAGAAATCAGTACGCGGTTCACTTGAAAGTTGAATAAGATTACTTGAGATCATAACTAAAATTTCGCTGTCATACCAGTCTTGTTTTGCGACATACATCCGAATTTTACGATGTCATTGTGCTTTCTCCGTGAAATTCGTAAGTCATCAACACGGACGGATACGTACATACACTTCATTAAATATAAATGAATAGTGCACGTGTAAATTGTCGAAATTGTTTATGAACTCACAATTTTCAAGAAAAAATTGTTCCTTACGTTGTACGATTTAGAATTTTGTGTTATGTTGTGATGTTTAGTAACAGATTTTCGACAAAAAATGTACGTTATGTTTATAAATGTCGTCAATGACAATAAGAGACTCCAACAGACGATCGACATCGTATTTGCTGTCGATCAAAGTCAAACTCAAGGTCAAATAATCATTTATTCCATACGTAAAATGTTTACATTTGAAAACGTCATTTTCTAAGCTACTGCTCGTAAGAAACTTTAGAGATTGCTCTTTTCAAATAAACTTAAATGCTATGGAATACACTTTGAATCATAATTGTATTAAGCGGAATCTACACTCATGTTGTCTTTCCATACATCTTCAATTTTATAATATGAAATAATATAATAAGTAATAATATGTGCTCCGGAATCTTATTGTAAAAATGTATAACACTTCCCCATATACGAATCGTTTGCCTTAGTTAAACGAAATCGTGGTACCTACCATGAGTTTGGAGTTAGTTAGTACCTTAGTTCTAAGGTTAATATTATGGATATCTTCTTTCTTAATTAAATTATGTAAATTTTTACGGGCATACTAAATATTTGAGTAAATGTACTGTGATGCCACAGTCATGATACCAGCTCCCTAAACTTTTCGAGAGAAACCCGAGAATATAAACAGTACACAGAACGAATCGCTCTTTTTTGCAACACTAATATGGTTTGTATATCTGCCGTTTTATCAAACATGAGAAACCCGTGATACATTATACCATGGATCAACATGTGTTATCAGAGAGAATCAAGTAAATGCGTATCAGGTATTTTATTATGTATTATTTTTCTATTTGTTTATGGCGGCACACGAAATATGACCACAGTGTTTTTCCTTTGAATTGCGTAGAGAAACCAACCAGCGCGTAGTTACGCGGGTTTGGTGGTTGCAATATTTGTCGAATAAGCAAACAAGGCAAATACTTCGTTAGACAATTGCTATCTACACACGGTCATTGTTTGTCAAATGCAACACCGGTTTCGTGTTATTTGTCGCGTTTTAAGTTCCTACTAAAAACAAGTGAGGTGCTAATCGGGTGGTTTTTCAGTTTGTAACAATATTGAATTACCAAATAAGGCTACAACGATCTTACAAATAAATTGGAGTTGTTCTCATTACATGTGTCATAATCGAGCAAACCTCTAAGGATCTTTAAGTAAACATTTTATATGAAAACGTGTCTGTTATAAAGCTCATTGGTTAGTATAGGTCTTATAAGAAGAAGCTTCACGTGTCCATTAAACATATACAAAAAAGATGTTATATTACTAGATATTATAAAAACAAAAAACATGCTACATTTCCTGGGTGAATTTTACAATAATACTGCGTTCAATTGACGACGCATTTATTTCTTAATAACCTTGTGTAGTTTAAATAACGTTCATCGTTAGAAAAAGGGGACAGTTCGTAAAAACTAACTTTAACATACAGAAAATATGCCAAACGAATTTCACCATGCCACGACACTTTCTCGCTAAAATTTCTATGGTAAGATGAAATATTTGCGACTCATCGTCTATCAATAGCCATTAGAAAGAGATAAATAGATAGGTGTAGATTAACGAATGAGAAAGATAGGCGATAAGTAATGTGTACAGGCGACAGTGTGTTTTTGGACAGAAGATTTTTCAAATGCATTTGGCATTAAATTATATACAATTTTGTAGTCTAAACCATGGCTTCCCAAACTTTTTCTCTCACCGCCCCCTTAGGCAAGATACAAAAATTTCAACGTTCACCACAATAAAACATAATCGAAAACATGTTTTTCATATTAATTAACTTAACACAAAAAAATCACAAGGAAAAAATCATATATATTATTATGTACTGTAGTTTATATAGATAACTCAGGTTCTTTTTTGGACCCCTTGGACACCGTAGCGCCCACTGGGTAGGGACCACTTTGGGAAAATATGCCCTAAAAAAATAATAACTAAACTTAATAAAGCCTAAGTTAGACAAATATTGATCAAGAAACTAACAAAAGAAATTTCATTCGAAATCATAATTACTTTTTTTTAAATCTAAATTTAAGGAGCTTTACTGTGATTTAAAACAATAATGTCGCTCCGTAATGCTACTTAATTTATACATCTAACCTAGGTTAGATATATAAATTAAGTACAAAATATATTTAGATAGTCTTAACCTAGTCTTAACCTAGGTTAAGACTATCTGAATATATTTTGTATAGTATCTTGGCTTCGTTCGACGACGGAACGGCCAGTATACGGTTACACCACCCAGTCTGCCGTATGTTGGCCACACTGCCCAACTGTCTCCCGAGTCTCTCGGTCCGAACGCATTCCATCAAAACGTGGTAAATAATCACTTCATTTGCAAAACATTGCACTACAAACCAAAATACTAATTAATAATAAAAATAAATATTTCCTAAAGTCAGTTACGGAGCAGTACAAAGTACATCCCTCGCTAGTAGTTCTCTTGAGTAGCAGTAGAGCTTCTTGTAAAGAGTTCGTCCAGGACGGTACCGGCACCTTACCTATTTCTGCCGCCAAGCAGTAATGTCAGCATTACTGTGTTCCGGTTTTGAAGGGTAAGGGTGCTGGTGAAATTACAGTCACATGGAACTTGTCAACTTATGTCTCAGGGTGACAGGCGCAGTGGCAATGCCCCTCAGATCTTAGCGATTTAAAGCTCCCGTCTGTGCCACTCCCGAGAGTGGCACTGCAAATGTTATGGGCGGGCGTGTAGCTTACCATCATGCACACGACTTCTTTATCTCATCACTTGATATTATAAAAAAAAATAGTATATCTACTGCCGTAGCCTGTAGAAAAATTAAGAGTGTCTCTTCGTCAGATCTAAAAACAAATTTAAAATACAATTAAAAATCTAAAACATTCAAGATTAACATTACATAAGGAACAAATTAAAACAATGAAAGCGTAATTGCAAGTAGTAACATAGACAATTTAAAATTCACCTATGCTACAACTGGACTGCCCGGCTCAATGGTGCCGGTAGTAATACGAACAAAATTAATTACCAGCAGTAAAACTAGTAGTAATACAGGCAATGAATTGTAAAAATGTCTTAATATTTGACTTTTAAAAATGCGATAGTAAAATTATTTGAAGCATACATAATATATCTTCTACATAAAATAAGATTGACTTCAGATATCGTTGTCAATATTTAGAAGCTTTTTTACGTAATAACTAATTAGGGTTTATTGGTTAACTAATTAAAATGATTAACCAAAACATTAAAATTTTATTGCCAAACTTTCGTTATTTATTAAACTGGCTGGCACAGATTATATCAATTATAAATGCATTAACTTACATCCATCAAGCTGGATCCTGAACAGTAAAATGGACTTTTATTTCTAAGGTTATTATTTGGCTCCAAGAAAGCTTTCTACACAATTGAACCGACAGTAATGGGACATTATATAATTTTGTATAACTGTCACATAGTTATTAATGATAGGTTTATGACTTTGGGTATGTTTTGCTTTCCCTTTTACAATATTTGCTTTTAACTACCATGTACCACCAGTAGTTTTCTGTAGAACTAGCTTGATAGGCGCAGTTAAGAGCATATCTTTCCTAACACTTGAATTTGGAGCGTTCTTATCATAAGCACCGTTGAATTTAATTTAAATCTTAATTGCCAAGCTTGACTACTCATGACTGTATCATTTGGACGACCTCGGTGACCCAACGGATAATAGTGTGGGCGTTGGATGAGGAGGTCTCGGGTTCGATTCCCGGTAGAACCAAATTGGGAACTTAACTTTTCTAAATTGGTTGTAGTCTGGGTGCTCTGGGAAGTGCTACATAGTGAATTCCGTTGATCTAGTACTGATATTACAGGGAATTTCCTAATTTTAAACCAGGCAATTGGTCTGGTTGTAAAAAAAAACATCACCGTATATATACAGCGGATATTGTGCAGTACGTATGTACTAATAACCCGCATGGGTTAAAGCCAATGCTGTCCTGAGTGTCGATCACTTGGAGTCCCGCCACTATGCGAGTTTTAATTCATTTGTGGTGAGAGTACCAACTCGACATCGGTCGACCTTCATGAAGAAGGACTTTTGGCCGAAGGATGTCATGTAGCGGCGGCGTTTCCGAGGACGGTTACCGGATACCCACGTTGCGTCACACGTCGCGGTCCTTATGTAAATAAATAGTGTTAGTGTTTTAATATATTATTATGTATGTTAGTCTATAAGGTATGTATTTATCTATTTTTTGTAACCTGAATATAAATAAATAAATATATATTTCTACCACAGCGCAGCAGCGCTAAGTTTCTGCGCAAAGCAAATGCTACATCTTGCGTGGAGACTTTATAATAATGCTTTTAGGGTGCTATTTAAGTTGCCGCGTTAGTGTAGTGCCTCCACTATGTTTGCTGAGATTCGTACCGATTGTTTTTACTCAGTCATACGAAAGCGTTGTGCCTCACTCCTGACTCGGCTACGAGGCAGCACGAATGGCATCCTTAACACCCTTGCCGCTAGATGGGACTCTCCGATAGTGGGGCGCTGGATGCAGCTGCACACGGCACCAAGCCGATAGCTGCGCCTCGAGCCTTTCTACAGGGGAATTTCATTAATTAATAATTATTAAAATATACTTTCCCAGTTATTACTAACCCTTTTTTAAGTTATTTTGTTACTAACACTATGGATTTATAGTCCGAAATAAATTATTATTATTTATTATTATTATGTCACTGTAATGTTCGGAACATAGAAATACTATCACAGTGGCGGTAGCCCTTATAAGATTGCTCAACTGAAAGGTATTGCGGCATGAGCCGTTAACTTTATGTATGTCTAACAATACTTCTTACTATCGGTGGCGGAATCTTGCCTCAACCTGCTTGTCGAAGAAGCTTCATAATCCTTAAAAGTGTGAAGTCTCCAACCGGATTTGGACCGGCTCAGTAGCGGGATTGATGATGTTTTGATTGCAATTGTCGGTGACGATATTCATTTCTCGTCAAGTGGGAGTAGAATTGTGAAAGAATTCGTCCAGGGAAGTACTGCCACCTTACCTATTTCTTCGCCAAGCGTTAATTCACATTAATAAATAAAGGTATACGTTACTTGGATCCGAAAAAAGTCCGAATCCGCTGACTCGCAATCGCAAAAACCTAAACATTCGATATGTAAATCACGTCCGATTCTTATCAGTCCCAATTCCGAGAAATGACGTTCCGAATTGTCATAGGGATCGTTTTATCTCTAGTCACCTAGATGATTTGATGTGAATGATGAAATTCAAACGATATTCGTATTATTATTTTATAGAATCGGACTCAGTTCACAAGCGACATCTGAAGTGGGTCCCAGGTTACTGTTTTGATATAGTCTCGGATTAATTAACATTGAGTGAATAATAACGCACTCATGTCATGCTTTATACACTCAATGTTTTTGATTTTGTCCTCCCACTATTGTTATTTAACTTACATTGTGCAATAAGCTCTAAGTCCATTTTCTCTGGTCTTGCGCACTCATCGTTAGCACCTAATCCACATTCATACAGTTCATTATAGTACTTCGATATTGATCAGGGTATACTTTCGAATCATTTCGTGATCGATGACTTGTTAAGATTGTTTTGTAAGTTTTTAATTTTATTTCATACACCTACATTATTGTCCGAAATTACACACATCGAGTGTACTTTATTATCTCATTATATAACATCGAATTGGGCGAAATTTGCGGCTATGTGGTCTAGGTTGGAAGCATGATGTTTTAGGTTTGATTTATGGTTAACGTAATGGATTTTTGTTATAATTATTAATTTATAGATCGAACACTTAGAAAAAATTCATAAATTTTGCCGGATTCGAACCGACGACTTCTAGCAAACCGTGCAAGACACTATGCCCATAACTAAGCCACGGAATGGACGAACAAGTCGTGCGCCTGATGGCAAACGACTCGACTGTCCATAACAATTGCAGTGCCACTCATAGCTTCGCAAAGATCTGAGGGGCACTGCCCCTGCACTTGTCATACCTGAGACTTACGTCATCACACACAGTCATCATAAGTGACAAGTTTCATGCGCCCATAATTTTACTAGCACCCTTTGTCGCGACAAACGCGAGCTTCGATAAAATCGGGTAAGTTTCTGAACAGAATTAACATAGTCTAAGTATAATGGTGAAACTATTTTTCCGGATTTAAATCGCGTATATTTGTTTTTTTCAAACAAACCGACTTTCGGGCCCTTTACAGGTCCCATGGTCACGGTTGACTGAGGTGGTACAGTCTTCAACCAATTATGTCTAATATTGATGCAAACCACCCTATTTTTTCACTATGGTTACAATAGTTATTAATTAAATACCTTATTTTTAATTTTACAAAGAAAACATTCCAATTTACGCTATATTAAGTTTTACAAATTATTTTATTCAATGAATTTTTATTAAGTTCAATTTATTATTAATTATTAATAGAAATTAGAATAAATTAAAACATATTAATTAGTACTGCAGTCTTATGTCTGTTTGGGATTTTTCATTAGAGGAAGTACTGGATCCCAAACTGGTGGTACGGAGAAACCATCTTCCCTGTTGGAATTAGGAAGTTTTTTAATTTCAACGGCCTCTCGCAGCATCCTGGTTAGATAACGGACTTCTTTTGCAAGGACCTGGGGTTTGTCAAACTTCGTTGAATGTGTAGGTTTATCCTTTATCTATCCAGGATATTGGGAGAGGCTATTGAAATTTAAACACAACCTAATTTCAACAGGGAAGATGGTTTCTCCGTACCACCAGTTTGGGATCCAGTAGTTCCTCTGATGACAAATCCCAAACAGACAAGTGACTGCAGTACTAATATATTTTAATTTATTCTAACTTCCATTATTCATTAATAATCAATTGAACTTAATCAAAAATCATATTTTTACATTAAAATAATACACATAAAACAATGTAGTCCCAATTGGAATGTTTCTTAGTAAAATTAAAAATAAGGTATTTAATAATAACTTTTATAACTATAGTGAAAAAATAGGGTGGTTTGCATTAATATTAGACATAACTGGTTGATGACTGTACCACCTCAGTCAACCGTGACCATGTGACCTCCCGAAACGTTGCTTGGTTTATTTTTAAAAACAAATATACGCGATTTAAATCCGGAAAAATAGGTCCAATTCCTATGTGTAACAATCGCGAAAACCTAAGAACTTGATAAAGATTTATTGTCGGTATCACTTTGTTATTCTTCACCATACAAGCAAGCGGTAGCTCCATAATCTACTATTGAACAAGATACCGTTGATAATCGTCTAACTAACCACATACAATGACTCACGTCAGTGTATTCACTCTTTTCGCATTTTTTCTCTACATTCCGTTCCGATTTGCTCTCTCGGGAAAAATGTTCGCATGTTCTCTGTCTCACTGCAGCAAATTAGTCTGTGCTAGTGGTACGTTGAGGAATTTCTAGACGGCTTGTTATTGTTAGGTGTTCTTGTTCATTAAACGGTGCGGTCTTTTTTCGTTTATTTCGTAACTGTGGAGTTAAGTGTGTAGCCAGATTCGAACAACGGTTGTTGGGTTATTTCTATGTATGTTTACAGGAATCTGTTTAGAAATTGTTGCACTTCAACATCATCATAATCAGGAGACCAATGCGGCTTATAAAATTCATATGTTTTCTTTATTTTTCTTGGTGTCGCCATCTCTGAGGTCCCCGTTTCGATCCCCGGCCGGGTCAATGTAGAAAAACTCCTTTTCTATAATGTCTCGCATCTGGGTGTTTATGGTACCGTCGTTGTTTCCGATTGTCATAACACAAGTGCTTTTGTTACTTACTTTTGGATCAGAGCAACACGTGTGATTCTTACTTCTTATTATTCTAACATACGTATTTAATTAAAAGATAAGAAGCTCACTTTCAGGGAGCACTATGACTACATTGTATTAAAGGCATACAAAACCTTAGGGTTCATCACACGAGCTACGAAAGATTTCCAGAGGCCCTCAACCTTTATAAGTCTTTTCAATACTTTAGTTAGAAGTACGCTGGAATACGGTTGTGTTATATGGTCGCCATACTACGAAGTTCACTGTAATCGTATAGAACAAGTACAGAACAAAGCCCTCAAAATTCTCAGCTTTAGATGCGGACTGGGTCGTAAGCTTGTAAACTATGAGGAAAGACTTGCAAGGTTTAGGGTCTCCATGCTACAGACTAGGCGTAAAACACAGGATATTCTTCACTTGCATAAATTAATTCACAATAAACTTGTTTCTCCTACTCTTCTAACTCACATTAATTTTAGCACTAAGCAGAATCCACGTCGTCCGCACAAAACTTTCATGTTACAGGTTTACAAAAATAATACATCTTTTTATAATCCCTTAACAAGGATGTGCCGTACCTATAATGACTTGGTAACGTCAGAGTCTGGAGGTCTCATCGATGTTTTCGACGGTAACCAAAATAAACTTCGGAATAGTCTCCGAAATCACTTCGCCTTGTCTTCTCATTAGTTTTGTAATTTTAATCTCATTAGTTTTGTAACTTTAATTTTTTTTTCTCTTTATATATATATATACATGCATATATTACTTTTATTTATATGTTTATAGATCAACGTGTTTGTTTTCTGGTTCCACTAATGTTAAGTTTTGTTTTGTTTAGTTTTTTTTTTTATTTTATTTTATTTTATTTACTTCTCACTTTTTGATGATCATGCTGACACTATTTTTGATAATCATGCTGTATGTACATGTGTTAGGTCTTCACTCTAGTTTTAAACTTAAATTGTTTTTGTTAACTACAGTACCACTGAATGTAGACTGTTTTGTACATCTAATAAATAAATAAATAAATAAATAAATAAATAAAACTTTTTTGTTATAAAAAAACCAACTTCTAAAATCCGTTTTCACCACAGTTTTAACTGCGTATTATTTTTATTATAATTACATCTACGTGTCAAGTTTCTTCATCAGTCAATTGAAATCAGTTAACGAAACGTGATCAAAATTCTATAAACAGGCGTCATCTCCCTTAGAGGTGCAATATTTTCTTCATATTTAAATAAGACCACAATGAAGACCTCTTTTCAACAAAAAAAGAGTCATCGGAATCGGTTATCGCGTAAGATACACAAAAAAATACAGACGAATTAAGAACCTTCCCCTTTTTTAAAGTCCGTTAAAAGCTTTCCAAAACTAAGTAATGCTGCTAACAAATTGACTGCATGTTTGCAGTTAATGCATGAAGTCGTAATCAACTTCATGCAGTTAATGCGTAAAGTCGTCATCCGACACCTCGACTGCATGAAGTTGATAACGACATCATGCATTAACTGCATGAAATCGAAACCGACTTAATGCTGTTAATGCGTGGAATCGTTATCAACTTTATGCAGCTCGACGCGTTAACTGCAAACATGCAATCTATTATCAGCCTAAGAGCGTACGTCTGCCTCAGTAATAACACAGCCATCAGATACAGCAGTTTATTTTAAAGGAAAATTCAGATCAGAGAACCATCAGCATTGTAGTTTACTGTCTGTGTGATATGAAGTCATCGCTGTACCTGATACTACCTGAATGACCTACAAAAAAACTTGACCGTCAAAAACTGGCTCCAAATCAGCACAGTAGGACTGACTACGAAACATATTATGTGTTATTAAGTATCTTAAAATGTAAAACAGATTATGAGGAAGTTACATAAGTGCCTACATATAATTTATTTAGTTGATTTACGAACCTTAATTTATGACTGAATTTGTCTTATACCCAACTAATAATTCTCAGTAAATGAGCATTTGACTGCTGTATGATTTTCAACACTTAAAACGTCGGCCTATTCCACTAGTCCCTACCAGTTGTCCCCCCTGGTGGGGACAAGTGATTTTTTTTTCACTGTTCCCTACCACATCGTCCCTGGTTGGAATAAGTAGAATTTCATTTCCACCAATAAAATCTCTTGACGCCTAACGTGCAATTAGAAAATATAGCAGAAGAGCGATTTAAAGTATTTAAACAAAATAGCTCTAATTTTATTTGTTATATTTAATGTGTATAATTTTTATGTGTATACCAGCCGAAATAATTAAAAACACTTTAAGACGCAATTTTATCACATCGTCTTATTTTATAACCTGTATTTATGTCGAATTTAACTCGCATTGTCTTAACTATATCTTTAAATTAACAACAACAAATGCAACCATGGTTGTAATAATTTTATTTTGACTACCATAATCGAGATCACTTATCACCTAAGGCACGCCTAACGCCTTTCGAATTAGTATCTAGTAATTAATTGGTTATCTAACTACCGAGTTATTTATTGGAGTTAAATTACAACTGTTGAACAGAAGTTTACTGTCATAATTGGGAGAATGTCTGTAATAACACCTTTGAAAACAAAAACATAGCAAAAAGAATAAAAAAAGCAAGGAGTACGCGACAATAACACTGGTATTACAATAGTATTGTAACTCAAAATATGTAAAATTGAATATGATATATGTTTTTTTTATGAATGGCTTGTGAGACTAATTAGTCTCAATTCTGCCAGTGTCTGTTTTCTTGTATAAACGTCATGGAGGGTGTGTTAGACAGTACACAGACAATTTTATTCGGTGAGTTTTTTGCACAAATTGATGCACAGACAAGTCGTTAGAAACATGTATGCATATTAAATATAGTTTTAATACATGAATAATATTTACAGTTTAATATGATTTATTATGCTTGAATTTAAAAAGAATATGATACATTTTTGGGTGAGAGTATAGGGATGACAGGGATTTAAAGGAAGTAGGACGTGGGATAGAGGGAGGGAGGATATCATATAGGGAACACCGTACTTTAGGGTAGTCAAAGAATATATGGTCCACGTTTCCTTCGTCCAAAGCGCATTTACACAATGAGTTATTAATTAATTAAAAATCTTTAATCATAAGTTTAGCCAAATGAATAGAGTACATGCGTGACCTAAACGAAGCCTGCATATTGTTGACGCAGTTTTTTTATTGGTTGAAAATATTATATCATTACTGAGCGCAAAATTTGATTCTCTATATGTCAATAAAACCGTTGCGTCGTTAGAATATTGTAAGAAACAATTAAAATATATTATATATTTAACTCAAAATGAGACGCACTTTATGTCAGCTCGTTCTGGCTAAAATAGTCCTTATTCAAGAATATGAAATTATTGTTTGCCTTTTATTTTGAAATATATTTGGCAAGTAGGAAATTGTTTCTCTAAATGACTTATTAATGAAAAAAATAGATGTTAATGTTCTTTCACGGGAAGTGAGTAATTCGTTTTTCATCGATTCCGAGGAAATACACTTTTTCAGTTAATACACTATTGTATTGTGCGATAGTAATCTAATAAATGTGCTAGACAACTACACCATTGCCTGGTCTCAAATTCAAAAAATTATGAGTAACAGAGCAACGGAATTCACTCTGGGGCCACCAGAACACCCAGACCAGAATCAATTTAGAAAGTGTATTTCCCAATTTTGGTCGTACCGGGAATCGAATCCGAGACCTTTTCATCCAGTGCCCACAGTTAAACCGTTGGGCCACCGAGGTCGATAATTTTCTCATTTCAAAAAGATTCCCTGATTATTTTATTTTACTTCTTCTTCACACACACGCACACACACACACACACACAGGTTTCATCTAGGTAGAATGCGAGAGTCCATCACTTATAAGTATTACCTATGGGCGTTTTTGACTACGAACATCATTTCTTCGAAGTTAATTTACATACTCCAACGTGCAAATTGCACCATGTTATTTTTTTTCATCATTACAAACTACCAAGGTATATTTAAGGTGAACTAAATTATCATATTCACCACCCTTTTCCAATATTAGCAAGTCCAATCACAAATGCGCTTCATTAGCAAACTATAACCACGTCTCATGTTTTGCATGGAACAAATTATCGCATGATATGCAATGCTTGCATGCAACACAGCTTTGTCCATAGCAATTATTTCCTTAAACGTCGCAGATGTACGATTTAGCATATAAATTGGTCGCCATTTTGTCCGCCATCTTGGGAGCCATCTTGTTATTATATTCAAATTAGGAACGCTTGTGATGTCATGCCAGTTTAGGGACAATGTTGGACGGTATTTGTCAAAGGTTGAAGCACTGTAAAACTATAATACGTTTTTAAAAGACTAGGCAATCACACATTCACAAATTCACAATTAAAAAATGTGTAACGGGTCAAGTGTCTGGTGCAAATTGCCATATTAACACTATATAATTGATGTACAAAGGTATAATATTCAACACATATTTTCTATTCATCGTATGCCAGTGAATGCTAGAAATTATAAATATCTTTTCACTATAAATCCAAACAAACAAAACCACGTCCTTTTCTAATGGACTTCAAAAAAGGAGGAGGTTCTAAATTCGATTGTATGTTTTTTTAATTTTCTGTATACTATATGTTACGCGATAATTCCCGGCATTTGTGAACCGATTTTAATGATTCTTTTTTGTTGAAAAAAGGATACCTCAGTAGTGGTATATAATAATATATAATTGAAATGAGCAATTTGACGAAAATATTCCACTTCTAAGGGTCGTATTCTAGAACTCTACTCAATGCTCAAGTCAGGATTTGAGTATGGTTTAAAGCACTCGAAATCATACTCAAGTCCCTGCCGTTAGAGTCGTATTTCCAGTGCTTGTGTTTCCAGTGCAATCCTGACTTGAGCATTGAGTAGAGTTCTAGAATACGACCCTAAGAGTGGCAAACTAGGGGATGAATAACTTTTGAGGTTGGTTTTTTTAGTACTCTGTAATGATATTTTTCGTTAAAGATGTTTTTCATAATGACGGCCGTCGGTCAGCGTTCCCTTGTTACCCTTTTTTTACATTTCTTATTGATATAAAACATAATTCTTATAGAAACAAAGTAATTTTCCAACAGTTTTGGTTTTGGAGAATTGGCTTAAATTACACTTAGGTACATATAGACATATTTGTGATAACCAGGTGATGGTAATACGTGGACATAAATGACATAATTTATTACGGGACCCCGATAAATGATGAGTTAATTTTTGGGATACTCAGAAAATTGACATTAATAGAGACATACGTGACACCAGCTGTATGTATATATGTGGTTCTAAATAATTGATGACATTTTATTACGTATGAACAGATTTTTAGTTTCTTATGATATCAAGTAACAGGGCGAACAAATCGTGCGTCTGGTGGAAAGCGACACGCCTGTCGCTATGGCAAAAAATCCTTGTGACTTGACCTCTAGCTCAGTTGATAGAGCGATCGCACTAGTTTCGCACAGACGTTGTTTTGAGTCCTCTCAGAAGGATTTTTTCTTTGTGTTCGTATTTTTGTATAAATGTTGTATATTTGTATTAAAAATTATTTCGGTCAGTTTCCCAAAAATGTTACTTCGCGAATAACCTCTCAAAATGATTGATGATGCGATCTGCACAAAAAAGAAAACACAATCTTCCTTTAATTGCTGCCGTAGTCGAGTTGGCTAGTATTCAACCTAACACTAAACAACTAGCTGAATAATATTATGTAAATATACTCTAACGTATTCGGCATAATGCTCTTTGCGAAGCCTTATCCAATTGAATGAGCTTCCATATGTGGTCTAACAATTCTTTGAGGACACCTTTAGTCTTGCTTAAGCTTACTGCTTCGATTCATTATTTTTTGGGGTCAAGCAGTAACATGATCATTACTGCGTTTCGGTTTTGAAAGGTAACGGCGCTGATGAAACTACATATTGCATGGCATGTTGGACTTGTTACAGTGACCTTCTGGTCAAAGCTCTGAGTGTCATTGCAACTGTTCTATGCTGTACCTACCACAAACTCCCAGACCCGAGACTCAGAGATGGGGAGTCAATGAAAGCCGGTGAGCAGAGTCGTCATCTCTAAGTAACTTTATCTAGGTTTTCGTCTGCCTGTGTTTCCTTCTATATTTCCGTTTATAATCTTTCTAAGAAAACTGTCGTATGGTATTTGATGCCTGAACGTTACCTTACCTTTGCGGTTTTATTACAACACTACATAGTAGAGTACATACGCCAGGTGAATGGAGATACATACCTGTAACAAGAAATAAACTGCATTAGATTACAATAAAGACCAGCTAGCGTGCTACATCCGCCCAAGAACTGTCAGTGAGTGTTTTGAATTATAATCACATTTAATTTTGAAGACAAAAGTTTTTTATTTACATAATCTGACACTTCTTGTTCAATTAATTGTAAAAAGCTTTTTAGGGCTTTTTATGTTGAGTGTGTGTGTGTGTGTGCGTAAGGCGTAATAGTAAAAGTATTTTTGTAATAATAATATTAATAATAAGAGGTAAATTATTGATTATTTTTTATTTAAATATTGATTTAAATAATATAACTTTTATACGTTTGACAAATTTGGATCTTGATGAATTAACGTATCAAACAAGTCTTGAAATGATCGGTAGTTTTTAACCGACTTCAAAAAAAAGGAGGAGGTTTCCGGTAACCGATTTCAATAAAACTTGGTAATTCTACGTACTTTTGAGGTCGGTTTTTTAGTACTTCGTACTGGGATTATTATTAAATTTACTGTCCATCATATCATAATATAGTATCATAGTATAGTAGTATAGTTTCGGTCCGTAAGTGTTGTTCAAATCAGCCATCGAGTATATAACCAGAAATAGAGACGAAATGTCATTTAATTTGTTTGAAAACTATTCTGCCAAATCATTACGCGCTTCGATTGGCCAGCCCGAATTCGAAACAATTGAGTGGTGTAGTCAATTGTTTCACTTCAAAACGACAAATTTAACTAAGCTTTGCTATAATGGACGAAAATTGCAAAATTTTATATTAAATATTTAATTACCGATGAAATGTGATTCTGTTTGTTTTGTAATTAGATGTTTTGCTGTGTTTCCCACACCATCAAATGGAATAAACCCCATTAGAGATATTATCTTTATTACAATAAATACAGAATATTTTTGGAATATACGGAGACGTACACACAGGTCAGTTGTTGGCGCTGTACTATTTCAGTTTTCTAATTTATGATTTCAGTGCAAACGAGAGTTGATATTTAAAAATGATATAAGGCCTATTTGTCTGATGAGTTGCCAGGGATGGATGGCCCTTATTTCTGGTTATATACTCGAGGAAACCAGGTATTGTTACATGGCTGAGGAAAATGAGATAATAATAAAAAAACACACACTCATTGGCGCACTAGGGAAGCTCTGTGTCGCGGGTGACATGGACACACACATAGAAATCCACAAATTACACCCATACTCTCGAGAGAAATAAATGTAGGCCATATAAATATTTCTCCCGGCCCGGAAATCCAACCCGGGACTTCTGAGGCAGTTCAAAAGTAATAAAATTGTACATAGCTTAATGGACTATAAGACAATTGTTTGCCGTACAAACTCGATACAATACGATAGTAGAGGAAATTCCTGAAATTGTGTGAGAATTCCCCCGAAGACACGCGACCTATTTGGACGAGTTTTATGGTTCGAATCATTGACTTACAATTATATGGACGTCGGGTCCGCGCTAAAAAGTGTCCGCACTTGTAAGGCGCTAAAATCGTATACAGAGCGCCAAACTCCGCTTTAGTCTTCATTTGTTCTACTGACAGCGCGATACTGCGATGACATTACAATTTAAATTTCGAATAGGTTGACTTGGGACATTTTTTTCGTGGTTTTTGTATTAGACCCGTCGTCCATTTATTTGTAAGTCAATGGTTCGAATCTAATGTATACCTTTCATAATATACACATTCAGTAGCAGTAGAGTTCGTTGTGAAAGAGTTCATCCAGGGTAGTACTGCCACCTTACCTATTTCTGTCGCCAAGCAGTAATGTCAGCATTATTGTGTTCCAGTTTTGGAGTGCCAGGGTGCTGGTGAAATTAGGCACATGGGACTTCTTAACTTATGTCTCAAGGTGACAATGGCAGTATACCTTAGATAATTGCGATTTAAACATTGACTTACAATTATATGGACGTCGGGTCCGCGCTAAAAAGTGTCCGAACTTATAGAGCGTTAAAATCGTATACAGAGCGTCATTCACTCTTTAGTCTTCGTTTGTTCGACTGACAGCGAAGCAAGCAAAATTAGACAGTACTGCGATGACATTACAATTTAAATTCAACGTTTTAGCTTTTTCATATTCCTTTAGATGTCACTACGTTTAAATAGGTTGACTTGGGACATTTTTTTCGTGGTTTTTGTTTTAGACCCGTCGTCCATTTATTTGTAAGTCAATGGATTTAAAGCTCTGAGTGGCGCTGCAACTGTTATCGACAGGCGTGTAGCTTACCATCAGGCGCACGACTTGTTTGTCCCGTCGCTTACTAACATAAAAAAAAACATCACCACACATCTCATGTTGGTGACAAAAGTGTGTGAGAGAGCGGTAGCAGCCCAGTGGGAGAACAACTGCTACACAATTGAGCGGTAGGCTGTTCGAATCCCTGATATGGCAATGTAGCATAGTATCTTTAACTCTCAGTGAAAGGAAATACACCGATAAAACTTGTTTATTTATTTTTATTTTATTTATTTATTTATTCAGGACATTCCACGTAGAAAAACACTACACATTAAATATCGAACATAATAGCTTAAAACTAAGTGCTTCTACACTTAAGGAACATCACAGCAGTGCAATGACAACAATATGCTATGAAATGTTAACAAAATTATTGTTGTTTAAAATTATTTATTTATTAATCTATATACTTTTAAAGTCGATATACACAAACTGATTTAAAAATTTAAAATATTAAAATATAGATTTGGGAGAATTTACTAAGTACTATCAAATTAACTGAAATGTAATTTATGTATTTATAATATCCATTTATGATAAATCCAAGTCACGGAACGCCTAAGTCGTGCGCCTGGTGGTGAGAAACATGCTTGTCCTTAGCAAAAACTCCGAGCTTTATAGATCTGAGGGGCACTGCCCCTGCATCCGTCATCCTGTGACATAAGTTAACAAGCTCCATGTATCTGTAATGTGGCAGTATTCTTTCAAAAGAAGCTCTATTGCTACTAAAATGTCGAAGTTTCACGGCCCTTGGCAAAACGTGTGAAGCTCTTAGGAGATGATGCAATATACTCACGTAATATAATAAAACGCAGACAACTATTATAATAATTATTTCTCGTTACGCTCTTTACTACAGATAGGTATGAAATTGTATTACAAAGTCATGACATTTAGAGGCCATACCGCAGGAGCAAACTGCTTCAAATTACGTGTGGTGGTAATGCATTAAGTTTTACAGTTACACCGCGTCCACTGTACCGCGGACGCGCGGGCGCAGCCGCGGCGCGTGCCTGGTGCAGGCACAGCTTTGGAACTTTTAGAGAGGTACACAAAATATGCATTATTAGATTTGTTTAACAACGAAAACTTACATGTCGTGGTAATTATGTTTATGCAATAGTTTAACATTGCAAAAATAACTCCAGTCTGTCTTTTTTTAAGATGGAGTAAAATGACATTTCATTGCGTAAAAGTGTTGCCCGCTGGCAAGCAGCTAGTGATTACTGTCGATAAGTATTCTATCGACTATCGACTGAATGCTGGTTACGTTTATGCAATAAAAAGCGGAACGGAACTCTCATTTGAATTATCATCGACCCAGTATTCGTTTAACTACAGTTCACACGTTCATTTTGTAAGTTCACACAGACATACATAACACTACATTTAGAATTAAATCTACTAATAAGTACAAAGAGGAGGCATATTTCAACGTTTTTCGTTTTAATTCAATATCAATAATCAAATTCGGCAGTCCGTATGTATATGTATAAAAATTTTTTTCGAAACAATCAGGCGAACGGTCAAAATAGATATAAATAATACAAGAACACAATTAGTAATAATTATAACGTTGTACTTAACATTCACAATTCAGACATTTTTGGCAAAACGCTGCCTTTTTTCACAATCCATCGATAAAACTATCGACAACTATCACATGACTATTTAAAATTTTACTGAAACTGGCAACCCTGCAAATGTCATTTTACTCCGTCTTCAAAAAATTTGGCGTTACAATGGGAGTAAGCTACTTCTGTGATTGTGGGTAGTCCAGTGACAAAACGGTATCTATTAGTCGAGTTGTATTCCCTTTGTGTCATTACAGGCACATGTGATTTGTCAGCGAACGTCTCAGGGTGACGGGCGCAGTGGCAGTGCCCCGAAGATCTTAGCGACTTAAAACTCTGAATGACTGCTACTGCTATGGATAGGCGTATCCCTTAATACCAAGCTCATAACTTGTTCATTGAGATCAACAATGGAGCATGCACAGCTAAATAATACCTATTCACTCTTGGCTTGAAAAGACCCACATAGCGTTCAAGGTTCGTGTTTTTATTTTGTTTCAATAATGCCCTGTCTACCCATTTCTAGTTTACCAACTCTACGTAGCAGGAATGCAGCGACACGCAGAGCGTCTTTCCTGTCGCCGAGAAAAAAAAACGTAAAAATGGCGGTAACGGCACACCTGCCTAATAGCCGTCTTATATGTTACAGCCTTCGTGGTCACATGGCGCCTACAGGATGTTTTAGGATCTAGAATTTCTTACAAGTGAAATGCGAACAGTTGTTTCTCAATCATACATACATTTCAATAGCGGTTGTGCTTCGTGTGAAAGAGTTCTTCCAGGTAAGCGCTGTCACTTTAACTATTTCTGCCGCCAAGCAGAATGCTCACACTATTGCATTTCGGTGCATAAGGGTGCTGGGACAACTACAGGCATAAGGGATTTGTCAACTTTGTGTATTCAGTGTAACTAATGCTGGGCAATGCAAGATGGGTAGGCTTGTAACGTACCCCCAGTTCGACCCGGCACTTGATTTAAATTTAAAAAATGTTTCCTTACAACGCCTCCGTGTTCGAACAGTTACTAGTCTGGTCTGCCGTGCTCTGTACGCAGAGGTCCTGGGTTCGATTCCGAGAAATATGTGTATGGACTAAATTTATATAGGTATAATATCAAGTGACGGGAAAAACTAGTTGTGCGCCTGAGGGTAAGCTACACGCCTGTCCATAAATAACAGTTGCAGAGCCACTCAGAGCTTTATATCGCAAAGATCTAAGATACAAGTTGCCAAGTTCCATGTGCCTGTAATTTCACCAGCCACCCTTACCCTTCTAAGCCGGAACGCAGTAGTGCTCACATTACTGTTTGGCGGCAGAAATAGGTAAGTGGCAGTACTACCCTGGACGAACTCTTTCACAAGGACCTCTACTGCTACTAAAATTTCTCTCGTTAGGTGCAATTTGTGGTTATCTACGTGTGTGTCCATGGCACCCGCGATACAGTATTTCCCTAGCGCGAGGCTAAGTGTGTGTGCGTTTATTTAAGGCAATTGAATATGACGTTGACATTTTCTACTGTAAAGTGATGTCCGTTAGCTAGGAACTCAATTAGAAAGCATCTTACGTACTATATGGTAGGTTTTTGTCTGTCTTTTTTCGAAATGGATAATTATAATTCGAAATGTTAATTCGTATTTGTTAAGTACATTTTCCTCATATTATAATGTTATTGAGTTAGTTCTAGTTTGTCTCTGCAAACGTAGCAGATTCTCCTCCTATACTTTCCCCTTAGATGAGAACTGTTTAGCAGAGCGATGTATATAAATTTATGACTTCGAAGGTTCGGAAAAACTATTAGGTTCCATGATGCGTAGCTACCGTTTCGCATTTATTGTCTATGTTTTCATAGACAATTATCACATTCTGACTAAAATTAGTAAGTTTAGTAGTTTTTGGCAACACTGCAGAGTTGGAGGAAGTTCGAAGGGAAGATAAAAAGTGACGAAAAAATGGCGGGTGTTCGCATTTCAAATTTTAGAATTTTGTACCTGTATTTAAATAAAATACGTTACTACTGTACATATCTGGTTAGCATAAGTTTGTATAAAGATACAAACTTATGCTTTGTAAACTCGTATTGCCATGCCGGATTGCCACGCAGAGGTCCCAGGTTCGATCCCCTGGTCGGGAGAAATATTTCTATGGCCTACATTTATTTCTCTCGTGAGTTTGGGTGTAATTTGTGGTTGTCTATGTGTGTGTGTGTGTATGTCCATGGCACGCGCGACCCAGGATTTCCCTAGTGTAACGTGTAATTATTATTGTTTTCGGTTCAGAAAAAAAATTGACTGGGATTTTACTTGTTAGAACACTTCGACCCCTTGTTTATATTACATTTTGGGACTCTATATTGAGTTACAGCACA
Source organism: Hyposmocoma kahamanoa (assembly GCF_003589595.1). Classification (NCBI taxonomy): domain Eukaryota; kingdom Metazoa; phylum Arthropoda; class Insecta; order Lepidoptera; family Cosmopterigidae; genus Hyposmocoma; species Hyposmocoma kahamanoa. The sequence continues at coordinate 1,653,169 of NW_020653409.1, read as the reverse complement.
CGACGCTCTAGCAACAAGCTTGCTGATGAAACTTTTAATACGAGTTCAGTGTTGAAGCGCTGATTAATGAGGTCCAACCCTTACATTCCTAAAGGCGATATTAAAGATACACGTGAACCTATATCTAACAATAAAAATCTCATTTATTTTTAACCGACTTCAAAAAAGAAGGAGGTGCTAAATTCCACTGATTGTTTTTTGTGTACGTATGTTACACAATTCCTCAGCATTTGTAAACCGATTTTGATGATTCTTTTTTTTTTGAAAGAGGGTACCTTAGTACCTGGGACCAATTTCACTTAAATTTTAAGAAAATAATTCGCCTCTAAGGGTAGCTAATTAAGGGATTAACCAGGTTTATTGGACTTCGACCACTTTCCGTTGAACCTTTTTAATAAAACTTGGCAAATAGATTTTCCACAAACGTATAATTGTTAAAAGTGCAATGGGAAGGTTATTAAACAATTTCCGATATATGGCGTCATTAACGCAAGCCTTATATCGCGTTTGATTTAATCTTATGGAGTCTTAGTTGTACTGAATAGTAGTAAAGTGGTCTGATTATAATCAAATGAAGAAAACTACCTGGTGTATTTTTGACAACTTCTTTTTTATAGATTATTTTTTTTCCAGAGCAGCCTGTGTATAAGACATATAATTTATAATGCAATGATTACCTGTTTTTTTGCGATAGTTTATTTAACGTCGAGATAAACAGCCGGTTATGCAATGCATCGGCAATTGATATTTAAACGTTAGACTATGTTTTTGCTACTTATTAATGGGTACAGTTGAATCTAAAAGTCGCTGATCGTGTTTAGATTTCAATAATAAACATATTATTATTGTATATTTAAAGAAATTACTAATCCACTTACTAATAATACTATGATTGTAAGTAAAATTGTATGTCAATGCCTCCAATGAACACTACGTCAGCTTTATTTTCTGGTCATCTTCTGTTATTTTTGTAAACAGCCATATTTATTTACTAATATTATGCCTCCCGAGTTTCGTGAAAAAAAATGAAGAAACAAAAAATATTTATATATATATATGCTTGTTTCTTAATTTTTTTCCGCAAAAATCGGCCAGTCGATACTTGAAAAATAAAAACAAAATAACGAATTTTGTGAAAAAAATAAACAAAAAATAAAACGAAAACAGAACAGGACCAAAAATTAAGTTGGTATAGTGTTCATTGGTGGTAACGACGTGTGATGACAGTATTTAATCATCATACACTTTTGTCCATAGGTCTACTGCAAATATTGCCACATTGACCGAAATTGATGTGCACGGACTCCCAATAACGGATGCTTTATCTTTTTAAGTGGACTGTACTTGTTATTGAATTATATTAAAATATATACGTACATAATTATACATTTACTGAGACGCAATATATAAACAAACATACCTCGGTAGTCGTTTGGTTCATCTTAGAATGGTTAGATAATTATAGCTCTTTTATTTTTCTTTTGCAACATGCAGATCTTATAATTAAATTGTATTAAATATTTGATAATAATTAATACATTTAAATGGCAATTACTATTGACTGTGCGGTCCTGATCATCATGGGGTATATTCATGACGATTTCCATGGTGGAGTGGCTTGTACACCGGTTTTCAGGGTATCGCCATCTCCATTCGATCCCCGGCCAAGTCAATGTAGCAGTAGAGCTCCTTGTGAAAGAGTTCGTCCAAGGAAGTACTGCCACAAGTGCTTTTTGTGGATAGGCGTGCCTCCCACCACCAAGCGCATGACTTGTTCATCAATTGATATTATAAAATAAAGATATATGGCACTGCTGGCAACGAGTCTCCTTAAAAGGTTTAGGCCACAGTCCACCTCGCTTGCCTGGGTGTCGGAAAACTTACTTTTTTTATGATATCAACCGACCGGACGAACAAGTCGTAACCCTGGTGGTTAGCGACACGCTTGTCCATAACAATTGCAGTGCCACTCAGTGCTTTAATACACAAAGATCTGAGGGTCAATGTCAGCCTGAGACATAAGTTGACAAGTACAATGTGCCTGTAATTCCACCTGCAATGTTGTAATGCTCGCATTACCGCTTGGTGGCAAAAATAGGTAAGGTGGCAGTACTTCCCTAGACGAATTCTTTCACAAGGAGCTCTACTGCTACTTTCCATATCTATTACTCTGCCATCAATAAGCAATAGTGAGCCTGGTGATCTACAAAACAGGTCCTCAACCTTGTACAGACTGTCCAGCTCTCATTAAGGAACTT
>NW_020653409.1:1622684-1635911 GCF_003589595.1 Hyposmocoma kahamanoa | reverse complement strand
TGTTCGTTAGATGCAAGATGTAATATTACAGCTGCGACCGCAGTAAGTTATATAAAATATCCTCAAGTTCATAAAATTACTATCTCCATAAAACTAACTGTCCGTCGGTTTGCGCAAGAAAATTATTAAACAACGTAGGAGGAGAGATTTCTAATTTATAGCGCCATAACACATGAAGAGTTCGCCTTCATTCGACGAATAACGGAAAGTTTGAAATAAACTAAATGTTATGAGCATTTATTTAACAACAGGAGAGTTTTTATAATTAAATTCTTAAAACAAACAATTATAACTTTTATTTTTTTAAAAGAAAACACTTACTGATTTATACTAATCTAGAAATCTCGGACCCACTTCGGATGTCGCTTGTGGACTAAGTCCGATTCCAATCCGAGATTTTTTTTATGACATCAATTGACGGGTATAACAGTTGCAGTGCCACTCAGAGCTTTAAATCGCAAAGATTTGAGGGGCACTGCCACTGCACCCGTCACCCTGTGACATAAGTTGACAAGTCTCATGTGTCTGTAATTTCATCAACACCCTTACCCTTCTAAACCGGAATGCAGTAATGCTAACTTTACTGTCTGGCGGCAGAAATAGGTACGGTGGCAATACTTCCCTGGACGTACTGTTTCACAAGGAACTGTACTGTTCTAACTACGGTATTATTTGTATTAACGCTTGTTATGTGTCAACCCTAAAGGCAACTTGCTGACCAAGACTATATTGCACACGGCACCAATATTCTAGAAATCATGCAATAGGGTAAAGTGCAGACGCAGCGCCTCGTGCCGAGTCCATCAGGCCAACGTGATGCCGCGCACCGGCACTTCGATACACACCTCGGTCGGGTCAATTAGCTCTTAGTGATAATTAATTTGTAATTACATTTATTTTTAATTAAATTAGTTTGTAAAATTTTGGTTTTTTTTGAGTCCTCCGGCAGCGGCCTACGTAATTTGCTTACGCTCTGCGCCGCAGCTAAAATATAGTATAAATAGAAAATACGAGTATCGCTTGTACACCTAGAGCCAAAATGATCCCTGTGACATTTCGGACAGTCATTTTTCGAATTCGGGAAATCTGACCTAGCGCGCAAAAGCTGTTAGAGGTTTTCAAGAAAAAACATACACACGAAAAGAAGTACAGTTGTATTATGAATCTCCACCTTGTTTGGAAGTCGGTTAAAAACTAGACTACATTTCTAGATTGACAGATTATAAAGAACCTCGTTTTTAAACTCCTTTCTACTTTAATTTCTTTCTTGTTAGCTTTACATGAAAACAAACCGGTTTAAATGTTTGAATAACGCATATGAATTTTCAAAATGTTAATAGTGTTAAAAAATTAGAGAAAATTGAAAGTCTGTATGTATATGTTAAGCACCAAATTATAATGATGAATATTAAAAAAAACATCTCTATTTATAATTACATAATATAAAATTCCATATGTTACGTTGTTAATGTAAATATTATTCTAAAATTATGTAAAATTAGATAGTAACGATTTCCGGCAGAGCGGAGTTGAATATTCTGCGTTTTATACGAACTCTATTAGTTTAAGAAATGCTGGAACTTTGAACTTTCGGTTTCATTCATAAATTAAACTATTAAAGTACTTGAAGCCAGTAAAAGTATATTGAGAAAAAATCGCAATGTATTTATTAATTTTCTCGCGCATATCCTTACACAAAAATACGATCATAGATATTTAAAAAAGCAAGTGTTGTCACTGCGACGGTGGGCAGTCGGATTTGACAGTTTTCGGAATTGGAACTCTATATTCTGAATGGACTCCAATCGGATATCAGGCTTAATGTCTATAAAATAATGTTGACTCCTGGAACAGTAGTAGAGCTTGTGAAAGAGTTCGTTGAAGGAAGTACTACCGCTATCTATTTCTGCCGCCAGCATTACTGCGTTTCGGCTTTGAAGGGTAACGGTGCTGGTGAAATTACAGACACATGGGGCTTGCCAAATTACGTCTCAGCGTGACGAGATCTGAGTGGCAATGTAACTGTTAAGCCGGGTACTCATTACCGAGTTGTGGCTGTAACGTGACAGATACTGTAACGAGGCTCTAGTGTGTACGCGAAAAATAGTCTTCACTCGCTAGAATGAATCTGGTTATCGTTGGTTCCTCTCGCGGCAAATTCGTGAACCACGTACAAACACACTATGGTTTTGGTTACATTACATAGAACGGTTTCGGTTACGCTTGCTAGTGAGTGCCCGGCTTTATGGACAGGCGTGTCATTTACCATCAGCCTCACAACTTATTCATCCTATTACTTGCTATAATAAGAAAGTAATTGAAAAAAACGTCTACTAAAACCATAATCATTTTGGAGATCCGCGGTCACTCCCCTGAGCCCCTTAATTGTTAATGTTTTTCGCAAATCGGTAAGTATTTTCGTTTTAATTGCGGTTTCTGTTAATTATTCTTCTTTTCTACATCTTTCAAATCTTTTATACATAGAATTAACGGTTAAATGTGCCACAAGTTAGTTTTTTTATTTCTTTATTAAGTGTTTATGTCGTATTTTAACGTTTAAAATTTTGCCGTGAGTACAAAAAATTACATAAAACATATTATAAACACAGGTCATCTGATTAGTGGTTATTCTAGTTTTCATTAAATAAATTTAAAACTTTATTATTTAACTGCTCTGAGTAATACTTTTGTACCTTTACAATGTTCACAAATCATATGCATATGGTTGTATGTAATATAACACACAATAAAGGCTTGTGATGCTGCATTTGTCTATTATCGGGTTTACACTCAAGTAATTTTTGTATTATTATTTTGTGTCTATATTTAATCATGTATTTCTTCTATTCTATATATTCTGTTGGCGAATGTAATAAATAAATAAACCACTCTTTTTACTATATGAGCCGTTAAGGCAGAGTATCATTGCTAATGTGTTATCTTTAACCTTACGCGGTTAAAACGCCGTTAAAAGTCCTTTTCGCAAGGCATAAAATATCGTTTGTGCAGTAAATCAAACCACTCTACGTGGAATTGTGTAGAAAGCGAAGTATCTTTGGCGAGATTGACATCAGATTTTTAATATAAACTTTCTTATGTTCCACAGTGTATTAACCGACGTTGCTATTAAGACATTATGTAAAGCCGTTTCGCATAATTTACGACGTGTTACAAAAATAATTTAATCTAAATTTTTCACTCACATTTAGACATTCACTTGTTCATACATCTACACTGCATTTTTCACTTATTTGGAATTCGTATTGGGCATTATTATTATTTATTATTCTTTACTTGACTTTTTAATTTGAAACCGACGTTCAGGCAGCCGTGGCCATGGGACCTGTAAAGCGCCCGAATATAAAAGTAGTTTCATGGTTAACAATCGTGAAACACTGTGAACTCCATTGGTTTTATTTGATAAATTCATAATTGCTTTTTTTTATAATATCAAGTGACGGGACAAACAAGTCGTGCGAACAATTGCAGCGTCCTTAGAGCCTTAAATCGCAAAGATCTGAGGGGCACTGCCACTGCGCCCGTCACCCAGAGACGTAAGTTGACATGTCCCATGTGCCTGTAATTTCACCAGCACCCTTCAAAACCGGAACACAGTAATGCTGACATTACTGCTTGGCGTAACTACTCGTATAATAAACTATTCTTCTTATACTTTGTCATCAGTGTATCTCAGTCCACTGTTGGACTAGGCCTCCCACAATGTGCGCCATTTCGCCCGGTCCGCAGCTTGCCGTATCCTTCTGCTTCCTGCATCCTTTCGCTGATCGTCATTCCATCTAACCAGAGGATCGTCACTCCTCCTTATTATAATTGCATTTTTGTAAATATGCCGTAACAATAGTACTTTAGTAGGCAGTAAAGTTCCTTGTGAAAGAGTTCGTCTAAGGAAGTACTGCCACCTTACCTATTTCTGCCGCCAAGCAATAATGTGGGTTGGGCAAAGGGTGCTGGTGAAATTACAGGCACATGGGACTTGTCAACTTATGTCTCAGGGTGACAGGCGCAGTGACAGTGCCCCTAAGATCTTTACGATTAAAAGCTCGGAATGGCATTGCAACTGTCATGCCCTCTATCCAAAAAAGAATAATCAAAATCGATTCATAAATCGCGTAACATACATACAAAAGAAAGAAGAATTGAGAACCTCCTCCTTTTTTTGAAGTCGGTTAAAAAATAGAAGTTACTTCGGACACGAAAATAATAATCCGAATGAAGGTATTCTCGACTTTGGAAGACGAAATTCGGATAACTGGTACTGCGACTAATTTGGACCGTCATTTCTCGGATTCAGAACTGTTACGGATCGCACGCAGTGCACAAACGCTCTAAGTTTTTGCGATTTAACGCTCTGCCAACTGTTGTAGATAGGCGTGTCGCTTACCACAAGGTGCACGACTTGTTCGTACCGTCTCTTGGGATTATAAAAAAACGTAATAGGTTTTTATTTCTCGATCTGTTGTAAAGTATTTTTTTAAATCGCTTGATTAACCATTGCTCTGGTCAATTTCTGAGCGTTTAATAACTTGAACTTGCACAACATCAATTTCATGGGATGATTTTGAATCGGTGCGAAAATTTAGTAATAAAAAACAACGAAGATTATAAATGCGCATTAACCGAGTTGTAAAATTGTTCCTGTTTCACTGTATGTCGCTAACCAGATGACATCCCAACTACCTCACTGCACAACCAACCTAATATGAGAGAGTCAGAAAAAAAAGTGGCCCAGAGGAAGAAAGATTGCTTTTTAATTGGAATGTCGGCAGTTAGATAGATAGATAGATAATTTCGTTTATTTGCCGAAACACAGTACATTACAAAACAAACTTACAACAAAGGTACAATAGTAGAATTAAAAAATAATAATAATAAAAAAGAAAAACAAACTAGTCTATACTAATTCGAATCCTATTGCACATATAAGTTCCCAACCTGTAAAAAAATTTTTCTTGGCAGCTCCTGGTGATGAGTTCGTCCAGGGGATTACTGCCACCACAGGGGATTGAAGTTCATGAAGCCAGTAAGAGCATTTTGAGAAAAAATTGCGATGTATTTATTAATTTTCTCGCGCATATCCTTACACAAAAATACGATCATAGATATTTAAAAAAGCAAGTTGTCACTGCGACGGTAGGAAGTCGGAATTGACAGTTTTCGGAATTGGAACTCTATATTCTGAATGGACTCCAATCGCTGATATCCGATTGAATTCCATTCAGGCTTAATGCCTTGAAAATAAAGAGGACTCCTGGAACAGTAGTAGAAGCCTGTGAAAGAGCTCGTTCAAAGAAGTACTGCCGCTATCTATTACTGCCGCCAAGCAGTAATGTGAGAATTACTGCGCTCCACCTTTGAAGGGTAAGGGTGCTGGTGAAATTATAGGCACATGGGACTTGTCAACTTATGTCTCGGGGTGACGAGCGCAGTGATCGTGCAGATCTCTGTGATTTAAAGAACTGGTGTAAAAATTGAACCAAAAAATATTTTGCTATAAAAAGTGAAGTAATTAACAGCATTACCTGACATGAAACAATTTTATCCGAAATTTAATTGTCAAGCCATTAGCCATTCAAGGTAAAGCAAAAATTGGTTACAAATATAAATTTATAATATATTAAATTGGAAATTGGCTCGGTTTTCACACGATTTAGCCTTCACGCTGTAGATTAATATTTTTAATTTACCTTGAAAATAACACTTTATGAATTCTAGAACATGTCTCTGAACTGTAAATGGATTTAAAATATTAATATAATAAATTCACAATGGTAAGAAACTTGTAGAACGGTGGAAGCGCAGTGGGAGATTGGTTACTTCTTAATTGGACGCTTCGGATCCCTGCGGAAGCATGTACCTATGACTTTTTTATAAATTTTAGATTTGCGTAGCTCACGCACAGCGTCCAAAACCCACCTAACTACAGTGGCAGAAGCTCTAAACACAAAATCATCCCATTTATACCTCCCACCGTTGGTCGTCATGTGTCGGGTCGGAGATTTCACGCATTTTCCGAGCCTTCTTCCTGCCTGATTTCATCACAATGTTTTTCTTCACCGAAAAGCTGGTAAATTTCAAATTAAGTTTCGCTCATAAATTCCGAAAAACAAAGGTGCAAACCTTGATACAAAACCCATATCAAAATGTGCTAAATGAAAAATCTTCCCGCCCAAGCAAGTATTCTCTCAGTTCTGTATGAAAAACGCAACTGGGACTTTCCAAAGCATTTTTCTAGATAACCTATGGTCAAATGGAATGTATATAGTATTTAATTACAATATACTCTGGGCGTTTACATGACTGTAGGAATAATATCGACATACTTAACGACTTGCTAGCTATCTTTAAAAATAAAATCAAAAAATATTTTATTTCAATTTCTGATTGATCTGTTATGTACCATATCGTTTATTTTCATTCTTATTCTAATGTATTATATAAATTATGTATTATTTAACTGTAAAGAAAACAGGTTTATTATAATAAAAAATAATTGAATAATTAATTTTCATGTATCCTTTAATCTGTACTATTATAGTATTACCTCTGGTCGGGTATACTTTAAACTTTGTAACGTATTGTACATTAAGTAATTAATAAATAAATAGATAGTGTAAATCACTTGTACATATTGATGCACACGCAGCCTTACAACAAAAAATAATGTGATAATACAAATATTGTGTGAAGTCACCAACATCCATTTGTCCTGCGTGGCTGTCTATGGCATAAGCCCTCTCCTTTGGGAAGCCTCGTGCCCGCAATGTATCTAACAATAATAGATTTGTATATTTACTAATACCTATTACCTCATAGGGTCCTGAAAAGGCCTATGTTATGACGCAATAGCTTTCGTGAACTCCAGCAACCTTTGCAATAACACTTTTAACTGTAAGTCTAGAGAAATAAATAATCATTTTAAATCGAAAACACGAGGAAAAGACCAGTTTTAAATGCTTTCACATTAGCAGTTGCGGCATAAAGTCTTCGGTGAAACGACACAACGGTATTATATATTTGTGTAAATAACGTACAGTTCTTAAGTTTTTGGCATGATATTTTATATAATTTATTTACTTTCTTACTGTTTGTGCGTACACTGAAAAACAATGGAGGCTTATCTTTAGTACTAAATTCGTTACAGTTAGGGAAGAAAAATAACAATGGAAGGCCTCGATTACTATAAGAACCGATGTCGCCAAAACTTACACATTCTTTCTTACAATTTGAAACACTATCTTGATATTGATTGGTTGACTCGTAGTTTCAAATTTAAAAAGAAATAACAAATTCTGGATTGTTAATATAATTTAAACTTTACCCTGTTGGTATATCGATCAAAGTTCAATACCATCAATATCTATTATTACAAATTACGACGTTTTGATATTGTATTGAAATTTCAATCAATGTGCTGCCATCTAGGGGTTAATTTCTGAACCACGACGAATTGGAGTTATTAATTTAGTTCTACAAACATGAAGCGACCATATTGCAGGGGTATAAACTTTACTTACGTTTCTTATAACAAAATAAAAATATTTCGATGAACAGAAAATTGATTAAAATAAGACTCCGACGATATGAAATACAACCACGGGTAATATTTATGGTGCGGCTGCAATATTTGCACTCCAAAACAGCATGATAAGGCATTCTCTAAGATTTTAGAGAATTTGCACGACAGAGTGACACAACCATACCATGCAAAGCGAAAATGGCAGATTGAGCTCAAATAGGTCTTTCGAGACCTATAGTTGGCTCGCGTCAGACGCTAACTAACAATTTCTACTGTATTTATTGTTCTCTGGTTACTGTAATCATTGTTTTTGTTTAAGTTAAAAAAAGCATTACACTTTTCAAGTATTATGACAGATTGTTGGACAACATCAAATACGTTGCTGTGGTCCCAAAGTAAGTAACCAAAGTATTCGTGTTACGGATTCTGGAAACAACGACCGAACCATAAACATCCAAACCCGAGTCAATTATAGAAAAGTTTTTCTACATTGAACCGGCCGGGATCCAATCAGAGATGAGATGAAAACTGATGTGCAAGCCACTCGATCTCCATGGTCGAGCGGCTTGTACATAGTACTTATTTATTATATACAACGGCTCCGAAAGATGATTTCAGATGAAATCGAGAAGTTTTTAGAAGGGCTTGTATGAAAAGATACGTAAACGTAAGTGAAGGAAGCGAGGTTTGTCAGGATCGTAGTAAATGGCAATCGATAAACGCTGCCTACTACAATGAAAATTCAAAGGCACGAATATTTATATAGCTTATTTTTTAAAGCTAAAATATGTCTTTTCTAAGTATTCGATCTTTGTTTAATAATTATAACAAACTAGTGGAGTAATTTCACAAAAAAATATTGAATATCTTTAATGTCAGATCATTCAATAAAAATTTAATTAAAAATGATCTATTATAAAAAAGTTGTTAGTCATTTTTAAGCATTTCGCTTTTTTCTTCCGCCATTTTGTCCGTGCAAAGCGAAACGTAATCAACAAAAGAGTATCACTAAATTTGAAAAAAAAAAAGAATAAACAAGGAAAGCGTCACGATAATGGCCAGTATTATTTTTGAATTGAATTTTAATCTTAAAATAATAAGAGATTGCTTTTCAGCCGCCTATCTTCTAAGATGAACATTTAGAACTATATCAAAAACTATACAATATGAATTGCAACACATTTTTCAAAATGACTTTAGCAATTAAAAATTCGATTACATAGCATCGCTCGTATAGCATTTTGCGTTACTAAAGATATGAAAGAAAAACCAGTCCACTTGTAAAAGCTGAGAAAGATACATGTACGCATACATTTCAAACGAGATAACATGGTCTATTTGCACATTGATGTAAGAATTAATGTTTTTTTTTAGCTGCAAATTCAAGTTTCGCAAGCTTGAAGGGGAAACGGTTCCCTTGTACGCTTGCACGAGCTGCTGTTAACTTGATTTTATGTAAATACCAACAAATATGTATATATATATATAGGTATGCTAATTTTGCTATTATTAATTCAAGTTTATCTAGATTTCCTTAAAATGTGAGAAATGAAAACCAAGCCTTTCTGCACTTTTTTGTAGCAGAAGAGCTCCTTGTGAAAGAGGTCGTCTAGGGAAGTACCTATCTAATGTGAGCATTGGCACAGGCACATGGGACTTGTCAACTTATGTCTCAGAATGACGGGTGCAGTGGCAGTGCCCCTCAGATCTTTGCGATTGAAAGCTCTGAGTGATACTGCAACTGTTAAGGACAGGCGTGTAGCTTATCGTCAGGCGCACGACTTGTTCGGCCCGTCACTTGATGTTATATAAGAAAAACACTTCCTCAACCCATTCATGCGTCCCACAACTGGGTACGGATCTTCTATCAGGCGAGGGTTTTAGATCTTAGTCCGCCACACTAACGCAATACGGGTTAAGTACTTCAAAATAAGGGATACAATTTTGGAAACAAGGATCAATAAAGTGGAAAATACATCACAATGACATATTCAATTATTTACAATAAATACTTACAATTTGATATTACCTAATAATGTGTATGAGGTTTATAGCAAGTGGAAGGCTGTGGTTTCTACCTACCTTAATGGGAAAAGGGAGTGAAAGGTATTCATGTGTGTATGATAATATGGGATATTAGATGACAGCCTAAGCTACACAGTGATTAGAAGAGGGAAGTCAATAGAAAGGGGGCAATGGTAAATATGGGAATCATTCAACACAGATTTTGATCTCTGGCAAGTATTTGTAGAAAATAATAGAGATTTTTCTTTCGAAAGATATCAACCAAGTTTTCCGAGGGTTGTTAACCCTTCTTCAACGTGCAGGATGTCTTTCTCTGTCCGACATCCATGCATAATGTGAGTGAAGCTTCATACTTGACATTGTATTTTGATATGGTCGAATGTTTTCCCTCACCGAAAAACTCATGGCAAAACAAGCCCTAATGTGGATTTTTATGATAATACAGTATTCTCATCCTCGATGTAATAAGGTCACATCTGCAAAATAACAACTTTTTGTAAAAAAGTATAAAGATTCTTCTAACGAAATTCGTCGATAACTTTTTTAAGCTTTTATAGGAGAGTTAAAACATTTCACATATTATACTTACATAATTTGTTTCACGTAATTCGTTTTTTTTATAACGTTCATGTGATAAAAGCATTTTTCACTCATGACCGCTTTATTATACCAAAGATACGTCTTTTTATTTGCCATACAATTATTAAACAAATTACTTACTAGACGTTGTGAAAAAGATCTAAATTATAAATAATTGTAGCATACTGCAAGAGACACACATCCGCAATACAATTACGCCCTCCAGACAAACATACCTTTACACATTGCCTACCTAAAAATACCTACAATCATTCAGTTGTCTAGGCAATATTTTCAATATTAACTAACATTATTATAACACGTGGTTAACTGTAATCATTTTTACTTAATTTTTATGATAACTGTTTTAAACCGGAATATTTAACTAAACGTTTAACTTCCATTTCTTTTTATAAAATTTTAATTGTATTACGTATGTGTAGTTTAAATACTATAAGCTCGTTAGTAGACAGACAATACGCCTTCCATATTTTTGTGTACCTAATCTTGGCCATGCACAGCGAAAGTATACTATGCTATAACATTATATTATATAATTAAGTTGAAATATGTGTATTAATACAAATAGATATAAAAAATGTTTATAAATTTTCTATCATTTGGTTGAATTGGAGGACGAGAACTCTTCTAGAGATACATATGTTTATCTATACATGTGGGTTACCTATCAGAAGACCGAAATCACATTTTCCAAATATAACGTTTTGCTCGAATTTTCATTACCTCGAAAGTAATTTTGAGAGCAAAATGTTTTTTCTTTTAAAACTAACTTAACCTAACCTAACCGAACCTAATTGTGTCTTTGTGATAACCATTGGATGTATGATTGATGATGATGTGATTATATCCTGAAAGAACATCGGTTTCGTTTCGGTTTTCGGGGTAATGAAAGTTCGAACAAACGTTACTTCGGAAAAAATAAATTCTAGTTTGTGATAGGTTACCTACCTTACACGTATCTTTTGTAACATGTGTTTTTATTTTCTTTGTGCAAATATGAATATTTGAAATTAAAAAAAACCTAATTTCAACAGGCAAGACGTGTTTTCCTTACCACCAGTATGGGATGCAGTATTTCCTTTAATGGAAAATCCGAAGCAGACTTAAGACTGCAGTACTAATTATTACTTATTAATACAATTAAATTTAATGTAAAAATATATATTGTTGAAATAAAATAATTTTGTAAAACACATGTAGCATAAATTGGAATGTTTCTTTGATTAATTTAAAAATAAGTTATTGAATTAATAACTTTTGCTACAAAGTGAAAAATGGAGTGGTTTGCAGTAATATTACACATAACTGGTTGATGACTTTATTGTCTCAGTCAGCCGTGACCATGGGACCTGTAAAGGGCCCGAAACGTTGGTTTGTTTGAAAAACGCGATTTGGATCCGAAAAAATTGTTTCATTCACAATATTAGAACTGTCCGACTAAAAAATGTAAAAAAAAATTGCATTTTTTTAGAGATACCAAAATGTTAAGTATACAGTTCGATAGAGCTTAAAAACCTGAACAGAACTGTATACATAACTCATTTTGGACATTTTTACCTTTACGCTAATTGAGTCCAAAGTATCGAAATATTTGATAAAAAGATAGTGCCATCAGCGCAAAAATGTGTAACCCACGTTTATTTTTTTCTACCATGATAAGAAAGTATATAAACATTATATGTTTGAATGCCATTTTCATGTATCAAAATGTAATAATGTATTATTTGTCAAATATTAACAACCTCACAGGACTATATTACTAACATCAAAACAACAACTTTTGTTCCATGACTATTAAGAAAACAACAAATTTACCTAAAATAAACTTTTAAGTTTTTGTTGTACTATCTGACACTTTTTAGATCGGAATTTTAGTGGCGGTGGCGGGTGCTTTTTGCTACCGCACAGAGTTATCGCCATTTAGAGCGATCTTTTTTAATATTATTATTTAGTAAAATCCGACGAATTATTGAAAGTCACGCTTATATACTCTTTTTAAAAAATATAAAAAACGACCTCAAAAGTTCTTGGAATTCTATTTGCTAAGTTTTGATTGAAATCGTTTACCGGAAAGCGCGTAACGGGATTCATCCCCTAGTTTGCCACCTTTAGAGGTCGAATATTTTCTTCAAATTCTCATGGGACCAATACTGAGGTATCCTCTTTCCAACACAAAAAAGAATCATCAAAATCGATTTACAAATGAGTAACCGCGTAATCTACTTACAAAAAACATACAGTCGAATTTAGAACCTCCTCCTTTTTCCAAGTCGGTTAAAAAGTTATTGTTTATGATGTTATTAATATAGTAGATGTTGTTGGTATTTTACAAATACCCGGTATTGGTCATATATGATTACTATGTATAAATAGAATTTGGTTAATTTTAAATCCCTCATCTTCTATATGCATTTCATGAGGTTACATAACTATGCGCTGATAGCCTTATTTAGTCTTTAACAATAATAGTACCAGATTAAAAAAAAATACACAGTAATATTACATAATTAGAGCATGCGGCACACTATATTTCACAATTACACCTTTTATACTTACCACTTGAATCCAGAACCGTTAATTCCTCATAACCAATGGCATAAGCACAAAAACATTCAGTTAAAAAAACACTAGCACATTATCCGGTAAAACAAAAAAGAAAACAAAAAAAAATTGTCCAAGCGCACGTTGATGTCTATTGTACGGTATAGTTTTTAGATCAATAGTGTAAGTGATGCGCGGGAGTGGAATAAACGTACGGACGTGCGCACGCGTCGTAGCTTGCGATAGAACTGGTGGTATCGGGTTGAACTTGGCGGTTTCAAGTTTACGGGTGTATTATGTTGAATTGTAACGCTTTTCTGTCGCTTTCCTATCGCTTTCTTGTTGTTTAAAAGATATCGAAAACGTGCATAAATATCGTTTAATAAGATACGTGTTATTATATACTGTCAATTTTAATAAGAAAGTTTTAAATATGAAGTGAAATCATTATGGTAAATATTTAGATAGACTATATTCCAATAACAGGCATAACAGCGCACAATTAGTCTATCCACAAGTGACTT
>NW_020653409.1:1566579-1622284 GCF_003589595.1 Hyposmocoma kahamanoa | reverse complement strand
ATGTACAGGCGTGTAGTTTACCATCAGGCGCACGATTTGTTCGTCCCGTCACAAAAAAAAAGAAAAAGCCGCAGCTCTAAAACAGTTACGAGCATCAAAATCATAAAAATATATCCAATCAGGTTACAGTTTTATGTGTACAGTGAAGCTACAACGATAATATTTAAGGATTACTGGAATCGATTTTATAATAAAGATTGTTTAATCCGGTGTTAAGTTACGAGGTGGGGTGTAATTTGATTAAAGTGGTTATTTATTTATTAATTATGTGGCATCTTAATACTTATGATGTTCGTTATAATACAGTACATGGTGTATTGAGGGCGGAAAATAAGAAATTGCTAACAGCCGACGGCTTGAAGGCTTCAATGCTTCGTGTTTGGAATTTCTTACCGTCCGTGCTATATACAACGTTTTTCATCATATTTGCTACGAAATAAATGTATTGATAAGTTACTTCTTGTATGAGTAAAATTTTGTAAAAAGTAAAAAAGTTGCAAATGGTGTTTTTTTTTTATATAAACAGATGGCCAGATATTCTTCCATAGACAATACAATTCGAATTAAAATGTCGTAACAGGCAAAAACGCATATAGCCATGATGGTAAAATATAAATATAATTCAAAATACTAAAGCCGCCTTAAGGTGTTAATGTAATGAAAAAGCCCGTGGCACTGTTTACGAGCAAATGTAATGTACACGTTATTTTAAGAATCGATACTACCTGAGGTGGAATTCAAATTTTTCCCGTACTAATACGGTTCATTTTGCTTGGCTCGACTGGCAGGAATTAAATATATATCGTACACTATAAACGTTCTATTTAGTTCAGTTGATATAAAAAAAAAATTGGTATATGTAAAGTATCTACTGAGTACGGTGGTTTTCTTGTAAAAGAAAAAAAAATATTCCAGGTAAGTTTGTGTTTTTTTTTGTATTGTGCAAATGTTTACGAATTGTGTCTTCACACTGTATACTAATTAGACTATATTGTCCATACTAAAAAATTTACGTAACAGAGTACAAATTTTGGGAAAAGCTGGTGCCTAAACTAAATTAAAAAAATTGTATTTTAGGTCTCCAGGCCTCCCAACTTAGATTATAATTACATCATTATGTTCTTAAGTAAGTACTAAGAGCCTATATCTACGGAGAAGAAGAAACGGGTGTGTGTGTATATGTGTGTAAACCAACCATTGGTATGTGTAAAGCACTTATTGAATACAGCGATTTTCTTGTAAAAATTCGAGGTAAGTTTGTATTTTTTTGTCCTGAAATTTTTTAGGACAAAAAAAATTTCACTGTTATACGAAATCAATCAAAGCCATTTGAAGTTCTATAGACTCTTAATTATTTATTATCAATAATATAACAATAACTATATATAACAATAACTATTTGCATTGTCTCGATTCTCGGTGTTTGTGGTACAGTCGCTGTTTCCGATTTCCATAACACAAGCGCTGTAGTTACTTGCTTTGGGATCAGAGCAACATATCGCACTGCTATTACAATAGTGTTGTAACTCAAAATATATGAATTTTAAGATTCTATCATTACTGAACGTAAAATTTTATTCTCTACACGTCAATAAAACCGTCGTTAGGGTTTTGTAAGGAACAATCAAAATATACCTAGTTAATTCAAAATGAGTCCACTTTATGTGAGCTCGTACTAGCCAAAACAACCCTTACTAAAATAATCTCAGTACAGAGTACTAAAAAACCGACCTCAAAAGTACGTGGAATTACGTCTATTTGCTAAGTTTTATTGAAATATCCCCTAGTTCGCCACTATACAGGACTTGACACTGGAGATAATAAAAATAGGTTCCCACTACGACACTACTCAAAGTATATTGAGAGAAAAACGCCTTGAATTGGAGAAATAGCAAAATCAACCATTAAAGTAATTGCTCCTAAATTAAAGTTAGGCGCTATTTATAAAAATTAATCTTCATGCGTGAACAGCCACCCTTCGAGGTGGATGATTTTCTTCAAAATGAAATGGGACCACTATGGAAGTACCCCCTTTCCAACAAAAAAAAGAATCATGAAAATCGGTTCACAAATACCGGAGTTATCGCGTAACATACATACAAAAAAAAAAATAAAAGAAAAAAAAGAACATACAATCGAAATGAGAACCTCTTCCTTTTTTTAAATCGGTTAAAAATATGAAACTATTGTTCCCCTTTTACTCATAAATATATTTGCAAGTAGCAAATTGTTTAGATAAATAAACTGTAACCTGTACATAAATTTTAATGATCTTTTACGGAAAATGAGTAATTAATTTTTTATCGATTCTCGGAAATATATACTTTTGTGTGTACACTAAACAGTGCGATATGTGATGTTGTGTAATATTTATTTATTTACCTGCAAGAGGCAAACTGGCTACTACTAAGGAGTTTATTATAAAATTTTTGTTTCACCTGTGGTTTTAAACCTCGTAAATGGCAAATTTTGAAATTTCAACAGAAATTTTATTAATGCTGATTCATAGATTGGAATATTAATAACTAAACTCTGTGGAGATTGAAGAACGAGTGTAATAAAACCAGACTCTCTCTTTTTGAAGTTATATTAAACGCTTTTTATTGTTTCTTACGTGTCCAGTATAAAAATTTCTTAACTTTCATAAGTAATTTTGATTATATAATTTTAGTTGATAAAGACCTTGATTACATATAAATGTAAATAAATATTAGACAACATCACAGAACAATAAGTAACCAAAGCATTTATGTCATGGAAATTGGAAACAACGACGGTACCACCAAACACCGAGGCCCTGAAACAACATAGAAAAGTTTTTTCACGTTGACACAGCCGGGCGTCGAACCCGGGACCTAAGAAATGGCGACACTATAAAAAGCGGTATTCAAGCCACTCGATTTAATAATAAACGAAATACCTAACGCGTAAGTAGTAAAATTATTCTCAACAAAGAACAGGCGCGCTTTTAATCAAATACAAACTCAAAACAGTATTAAAATACACTACATTTATTAAAGTCACAAAAACAATGAATTGTATTCTATTGTATTGTTTAAATTGGTATTTCTCAGGTAGAGATAGAAATCTGTAACGATCTCGTTTACTGCCAAGTAATGAGTGTTGTCACCTTGTAATTTCTTGGATTTATACAACATCTGAGAATTTTAACAAGACAACAAGTCAAAACGAAATATTAAGAAAAGTTACATACTCATTTAATGTATACCTGTACGGTTTTCATACACTTGTAAGTTCTTCGTTAAATATTCGCGCGGTTTGCAACGTCAAATACGTCATTCACGAAGACGCCCCCTATTGGCAGGCGTAAGCACTACACGCCGTTACTTTCGAGCACTTTCACGAACAAGGCAATAATGACCGGTGTTCTCTAAAATACATAAATTACCTAAAATCTCATGAGACCGTGAAACCTGGTGCTAAACAGACATATCGTGAACTTGTCCATAACTCAAAGCCGTGTCCCGCGGATCAAATTATCCTCATCGTGGTGTCGCCCAAATCGCAGCACGCGGTGCCGGCTAGCTAGCCGCCGTAATCCAGCAGCTCCTGTATTTTCATCAACCAGATCAAGGTAAGTGGTGCTTTGTTCAGTGTTTGGCATTGACGGTGCAAACCTGTAGGTACGATTCTCATCTTCCAATAGGAATCGCGAGTCGGCTCATTGTGGAGCTACGTCTATCCTGCAGATGTATGGATCCTTACCATTTTGTTACCTACATTCCCATACAATACCCTTTATAAGGCAACGTGTATATAGAAATGTACATAATATTTTTTTATAATACCTAGTGACGGGACGAACAAGTCATGCACCTGGGTGTCTACTCTCGTTCCCTATCTGGCATCCGTCAAAAAAGAATTTACTGTCGAATAAGTAATACTCGGTGAAATAAAAAGTCCGTCCGTATAAAGTTGTCAGTGACACAACACCACTGTGCATAACAAATGCAGTGCCATTCAAAGATTTGACTGATTTGTGGCACTCCACTGCGCCCGTCACCCTGAGACATATAAATTGATAAGTCCCATGCATCTGTAATTTCACCAGCACCCTTCAAAACCGGAACACAGTAACGCTGACTGCTTGGTAAGGTGGCAGTACTTCCCTGGACGAACTCTTTCACAAGGAGCCCTACTGCTACTAAATTATTAACTATATCTCCGCCTCTTACATATTTCTGTATTTTTATACAATTTTTAGTTTAACAAGTCTAAATTTTATAAAAAAAAACAAAAACCCGACTGCAAAAATATATAGCTGGAAAGATAAAAAAAAATAAGCCTATGGCACTCCCACAATCAAGACGAATTTAACGACACCTCATATGTCAAAATCCATCAAGCCGTTACAGCTAGGAAAAGAAATGGACATACATCGGGCAAAAAGAGTTTGCATTTAAAAATATATTTTTTTATATTAATTGTAATGGGAGGGTATTATCACGTACCCATTTGTAAGACACGCGTGACGACAAAATTGTAGTAACAGAATAGAAAACAGAGATGTTAAACATTTTCTCTTTATTAATCCTCATAATAAACGAGCCATAAGCACATCCATTGTTGACAATAAAGGCTTCAAACGAAATCACGCGTTTAACACCAACAATGAGGTTTCGCAGAAACGTTTACCCGGTCTCGGGTTTGATTCCCGCGAAAGTCAATCACAATGTGTTGTTATGGTATATTGAGTTGCTCGATGTGTTAGATTTATAGAAATGTGATTACTTTCATAGAAAATAGCTTTTACTCATGCGTTGCAATGACACTGAAAGAGTACTAAAAAAACCGACCTCAAAAGTACGTGGAATTACGTTTATTTGCTAAGTTTTATTGAAATATCCCCTAGTTCGCCACTATACAGGGCTTGACACGAGATATAATAAAAATCGGTTCTCACTACTCAAAGTATATTGAGATAGAAAAACGCCTTGAATTGGAGAATAGCAAAACCAACTATTAAAATAATTGCTCCTTAAGTAAAATTTTGGCGCTATTTATAAAAATGAATGTTCTTGCATGATCAGAGATCTTAGAGATGGATGATTTTCTTCAAAATGAAATGGGACCTACTACGGAGGTACCCTCTTTCTAACAAAAAAATAATCATGATAATCGGTTCACAAATACCCGAGTTACCTATTAACATACATAAAAAAAAACAACATACACTCGAATTGAGAACCTCCTCCTTTTTTTTAAGTCGGTTAAAAACAACTGTTATGCTCGCCTTTTCGGCGATTATAGACACATTATTTTTCACCTCGCTAGCTCGGAAAGGTTTTTTCTCATTAGAAATCTGCGTGAAAAAAGTTTTTGAAATTCAAACTTGACGATGGAGTGTGATACACCAAACTTTTTCTTAATACATAATGACACGTGATTGAATGACACGTGACTATGTGATTTGTCGTACATTATTTTTATAATATAGATGCGTTGGTGTAGTATTCTTATTATTGTTGACATTAAATTAACAACGATAACTAATTTTGTTAACTATAGTTTCATCTACCATTTTCTTTCTTCGCCATAGTGAGGTCAAGCAAAGTTGTTTAGAGGATTGACAGAGCACTTAAAAATAATTATTATTCAAAATCGTTTCACATTAGTGGCTTGTTTTATATTTTACAAATTCATATGTAACTTTTACTAAATCTAGACATAAACGAAATTTAATTCACTTATTTGGTTCTTGGACTGGCGTCCAAGGACTAGATACAGGAACGTCGAGCGTCCAGCGGCGAGATGGGCGGATGACATCGCAGGAATTGGGGGGCGAACCTGGATGAGATTGGCACGGTATCGTGGGGAGTGGCACAGAAACTTGGAGACCTATACCCAGCAGTGGGTGAAGTCACGCTGTATATGATGATGATAATGATGATTTGGTTGTTAAGAAATCGTTCCTTTTAAAAACGTGCGTGAGCATAAGAAAGTATTTGTAAAAAATTTAAAAAGGCACTAATCGATCTGAAATAAAAAACGATAGTTTAACTAAACTTTTACTAAAAACTAGTACCTACACTAATATTATATGCAAACTTTAATACTTTTGTAGATCCGACTGTCCCTCTGTGAGAACTGAGTGAGCACACATTAAGTTATTTTTTTCTTGTTTTATCGTTTTCCAAACGGAAGGGTTGGTTTCTACAATTGTTTTAGAACTTTTACTAAATAACTGACACATTTTAAACATTTTACAGAGATGCTCACTCAATGCACACACACGTTTAAATTTTACTTTTTATCGACTAGCGCCATCTATCAAAAATATTTCGAACTATAGCGTTAGGCAGTGAAGTGAATGTGAAAAAAGTTTGTGAAGTCCAATGTGAAAGGAAGGAGAGTTGCTCGCTACGCAGTTCGCACCGGGGTCCCTAGATGGCGGTGCTTGAAAATATTAGAACCTAAATTGCCAACCGATCACTTCTGGGAAGATTCTTTGATAAATAAGATTTCGGATATTATTATGCTTCGTATGGATATAGATATAATATGCATCTTATTACTTTGCACTATCTTATGTTCAAGGCAGACGTCGTAATATAACATAATTTCATACTTTGGCGATTTTTCTGAAATTGTTTGTCATCATGACAACGATCATTACGCGTCATGACAATTTTTCTGCAAATTACGTACATACGTTCATGTTAAGCAATAATAATATTTTTTTATGAAGAATTACCACGGGTTATGCGAGTTGCGCAGTGTTTGAGATACAAGGGTCAGAGACAGAATGACGAATAGTGTAATATTTAATTAAGAAGGCAATGCGGTGTCAAAGATGATGACGTAGTGGCTAGAATACAAAATACAATGTTTCTATTTTTGTGTACTTTTTTATGATATCAAGTGACGGGACGAACGAGGCATGCGTCTGGTGGTAAGCGACACGCCTGTTCATAGCAGTTGCAGTACCACTCTTTAAATCGCAAACATCTTAGGGGCACTGCCACTGCGTCACCCAATAAGTTGACAAGTCCCGTGTGCCTGTACTTTCACCAGTACCTTACCCTTCCAAACCGAAACGCAGTAATGCTCACATTACTGCTTGCCCCAGTCGAGATCTTTTACATGGAGCTCTACTCGTAGCATGATTCGATAACTTATGTTAATTTCTCCAACAAACAGGTTCTATTAAGATGTTCCCCTTCAGTTTTAAAGTAAGCTATTATTGGGTATATAATTTACTTTTATGTTAAACTAGCTGGTGCTCGTGACTTCGTCTGTGTAGAATAAGTACTTGGAGTAACGTACTCTACTATACTAATTTTCATAGTTTTATTAGTTTTCCGTACAAAATTTCCTACCCAATTTCAACCCCATTAAGATTTATTTTTGTGGAAACAGTAGCAGTACATCCTTCGCCTAGGTCATATCCATAGTCCGATCTATCCCATAGCAAAGTCATCAATATTGGTTTAGCGGTTTAGGCGTAAAAAATTAACAGAGTAACTTTCGCGTTTATAATATCAGTGCCTCCAGTGTAAAACGGAATAAGACGAGTTATGCTCTCTTGTTTTTATTGCACCATTGGCTTCTGCGTGTCCGATTACATAACATATCAAAACGACATGTCTCTAGGAGTCTCCTAACCTCGTTTTTCATATTGGACTAAGGACATAACTCACTGTTTCTAATGGCATAATAATAGTTATCGGACATTTTTTATGAGTCTAAAAGTCTTGTACGCTCTCGACTCAAAAAAAAATCATTCAAGTTTAACGAATAACTACAAATATACTTTTACATAAAGCCACTTTTCGTGTCGTTCCATAATGACGTGGAAAAAAATTAGGAGTATAAGCGACTATTCCCTTATTCCATAGTGTACATAAAGGCATAACTCACATTTATTATATTAGTTTGGGTTGGCTTAAGTTGATGTTTTATCAAAACAACAAGAAATAATTGAGTTGAAAATAATTTAAGCCCAGACGTACTTTGAAACTAACTTTCAAACTTGATAGCGTCTCAGAACAGTACGAGTGCTTTTTCGTGTTATAATTATAATTTTGGTGCAAAAATGTATAATGGGCAAAAAAATTATCAATAATCACAGACAGATAGAGGTCGAAATTACAGCAATTTGTATGAAAACCAAGCGTGCTACATTTTTTGTACCCACTATGACGTCACAAGAACTATTTAGTGATGGAAACCTCTTTCCATTAGCTCGAAATCGATTGATTGAACGGAATACGCGGAAACAAGCGTATTCCATTCAATTAATCGATTCTAAATAGAATAATTTTTGTTCAAGTATTTGTTGATTACAAGTACTTAGTAAAATGAGCGATTAACTTATATAATGACAACACACGTCAATATATGAACTTGCGACTGCCTGAATTAATTTTACAAGATGGTTTTCTGTTGGTAATTGATCAAATTGATGAATGGGAAGACAAATGCAAATGTTACTGCTGACAAAATATAGTAAACTGACGAGAGAGTTAAATGTAGGCCATACACATATTTCTCCCGGCCTGGGAATCGAACCTAGGACCTCTGCATGGCAGTCCGGCATGGTAACCGTTCGGCCACGGAGGCAGTTTTAAATGGATTCATTCCATTAGTTAATCGATTTGTAGTTGGCATTACAATTGGTCATCACTAACAAGTCTATGGTCAGGTAAGTGACTTGTTTGTTTACATTTTGTTGGAAATGGATTGAGACGAAGTATATCTAAGCCTTACAGGATGGAAAATAGTCTAAGATCTAAGCTCGGTCCGCCATATTTGCTTTGTATGGTATGGTTGTGTCATTACTTCATGCAAATTCTCTAAAATCCTAGAAAAATGCCTTATTGTGCTGTTTTGAAATGCAAAAATGATGGTCGCACCCATTGACTTACAATTATATGGACGTCGGGTCCGCGCTAAAAAGTGTCCGCACTTGTAAGGCGCTAAAATCGTATACAGAGCGCGACACTCCGCTTTAGTCTTCATTTGTTCTACTGACAGCGCGATACTGCGATGACATTACAATTTAAATTTCGAATAGGTTGACTTGGGACATTTTTTTCGTGGTTTTTGTATTAGACCCGTCGTCCATTTATTTCTAAGTCAATGGTCGCACCAAAAATATCACCCGTGGTGGTATTTCATATCACTCATTTTTATAAATTTTCAATTTTCTGTTTGTCGAAATATGGTGAACTAAATTAATAACTCCAGTTCGACGACGTTCAACAATTAGCTAGATAACAACAACGCACACACTCAACATATCCCCGCACTAGGGACACCCTGTGTCGCGGATGCCATGGACACACACATAGACAACCACAAATTACACCCAAACTCACGAGAGAAATAAATGTAGGTCATACAAATATTTCTCCCCGGCTTGGGAATCGAACCTGGGACCTCCGCGTGGCAGTCCGGCATGGTAACCGTTCGGCCACGGAGCCAGTTGGATGGCAGCACACAGATTAAAATTTCAATATAGTATCAAAATGTCGTAACTTGCAATAATAGGTATTGATGGTATTTAACTTACAATGATATGCCAACAGCTTAAAGTTTAAATTATATAAACAATCAATTGTAGTGTTTCAAAGACATCGGTTCTGATCCTTTTTTTTCTATATCTATGTTTCTGATAGTAATCGAAGCATAAGGAACTTCCATTGTTTTTTTCTTTCGTGCCTAAGACCATGGATACCATTTCGCACATAAATTCCGAAAAAACTCAGACGGGGCACTTTCTAGATCACTCCGACCGGAACCAATTTAGAAAAGTTTATTTCCAAAATTACTCCTAACGGCAATCGAACCCGGGTCCTTCGCATCCAGCGCCCACGGTGTAAACCATAAGGCCGTCGAAGTGATTGTCGTTTGTTGTAATAAGATTTGAAAAGTTCATAAAAAAGTAATGGACTATAAAACACTTGAAATAAAAAGGCAGTTAGCCTTACTGTGAAGTTTCAGGTTAAATAGGTCTTCTAGACGACTTTGTAGACCGTGCCAAATCGTTGCAGTGTAAAATGCAAGAATGCACTTCAGAAATTACCGTAAAACTACGAATGGGTGAACATTATAACTAAATATTTGAATGTGGGCATTTTGGTGATAGTAATAAAACTACTTTCATATTATTATAGACTAGTTAAGCAAGCAACTTTAATAGATTGTATAGTCAAACTAGTTTAGTCACGTCTTTCTGTTCGTCCGTCAGATTACATGTTATGTGTCCCAACCATA
This sequence comes from Hyposmocoma kahamanoa, assembly GCF_003589595.1. Classification (NCBI taxonomy): domain Eukaryota; kingdom Metazoa; phylum Arthropoda; class Insecta; order Lepidoptera; family Cosmopterigidae; genus Hyposmocoma; species Hyposmocoma kahamanoa. The sequence continues at coordinate 1,612,045 of NW_020653409.1, read as the reverse complement.
GTATGCGCTTATTCATGAATTTGAAATTTGGTGTAAAGACCAAAAATATAAATGAAAATATACATCAATAATTGTTAACAGCCGTGGCAGCCAAGCGTGGTTTGGCCTACCGTGTCTCAAACGAAGGGTTTGGGTTCGAATATATGTTTGTTTATGACACAAATGGCTTTTTAGAATAGCGACCTATATCAAAAGCATCAAATTCAGGAAGGATGATTTAAAAAAAATAATTTTAATTTGAATAATTAAATTGTATCTGCTACATAAAATTGACAAATCGTAGACCATCGCAAAGTTGTCATAATGTTTTACTAATCAATGAAAAGCTCGGAATGCCACTCAGAATAAAACTTGGCATTATCTGAACAAATTTCAGCAATAAGTCAAAAGAGAATAAAGTTGGAGGGGCAATGGGCTACTATTTTTGAAACGTAGCGTAATAATAAACAACCCTATAGTATAGATATCTACATAAATACATATATTTAAATACTAGCTGGTACCCGCGTTCATCTACGTAAAATTAACTACTTGAAGTCAAAGTCAAACAATCATCTATTCCAAGTAAAATTTTTACACTTGAAAACGTCATTTTTAAGCTACTGCTCGTTCACTACGCTGACCTCCCTGAGAAGAACGAGCAAGAAACTCTAGGGATTGCTCTTTTCAAATAAACTTAAATGCTATAGAATACATTTTTAATTATAATTGTGTGGAATTTAGACTCATGTTATCTTTCCATTCTTCTTTATCTTACACTCTTCAATTTTGTAATATGACTTTTCAATTATAATACTTTTAATGTAAGTTTAAACTTAGGAATTGATAATGATGAGTACCCTACTATACTATACTAATTTTCGTAGTTTTATTGCTTTTCCATAGATATTTTCATCCCTTATTTCTATCCCTTTGTGTCAAAAAGTAGACTATGTCTTTCTCCTAGGTCCCATCTATCTCTATGCTAAATTCTTCAAAATTAGTTCAGTAGTTTAGACGTTAAACCGTCAAAGACAGATTGAAAGAGTTACTTTCACACTTTCCAATTTATTTTGGATATACAGGGTTACGATCGGCCAAAGAACACGTGTTTCTTCGGCCGAGTGTCGAGCAGTCAATAGCCCCTAAGCCTGACTCGGGCGAAACACGCGTCGGGTACATTTTTGGTGGTGGTTTGTGACTGTAGTTGCGCTTGTGTTATTTATTTTAGTAACATTCATCTTAAAAGATATTCGACACAAGCGCAGCTATTTTGCACGATTTAACCTTTACTGGGCTCGCGGAAAAGCAAATTAATTTACTTCCATTTTTATTAACAACTTTTGTTCCATGACTTTTTAGATTTAGATTTTTAGATAGAGTTACAAGAATAGAAGATAGAGTTATTAAAATTCATTGAGCAAAATTTGATGTTATGATGTTAGTAACATAGTGCTGAGAGGTTGTTAGAGTGTTTTAAAAATAACCCAGTATAAATATACCTAAATAAACTTAGACTTACTAATAAATAGTATTTACATTTGTGATAGTCTTAGACACAAATTTTCTTGTCAGATTCCGGTACTCGCCGGTTCTTTTGAGTCTGTTCCATTTCTCTTGGAAACTTCGATAGTTTCACAAAACTTTTAGAAGATACGTAATACCTATTTTAGGTCAGAGCGAAAACAAAAACAAAATAAGTTGGAAGATAAATTACAAAATCAATGAGAGACATACGTCTTACTTACGAGGTCAATTTTAAAATCCGTGAGTTTGAGAAGAAAAAACGTCTTTTTAAATTATGGTTTATTTTTTCACGTAAAAACTCCTTTTAACTAATAACCTAATTGTAGCAGTAGAGCTCCTTATTGTTTTCATTTTTATTTATTTAGGGGCTTTGATCATTATTGAACATGTCAGCCTCATTAGAAAAACAATGCCTCCAGAAGTCACTTAATAAAATGCAGACAGATTAATCAATATACTAATAAATATATATAAATATACTAATCAAACTTGTACACAAAATTTCCGCGGCACTACATGTTGGCTCTGACAAAACAGATTGAAAGCAACAATAAATGTAAGGAAACCAGCGTGTGCAAATAAAAAAGCTCCTTGTGCAAGAGGAGGCAAAGTCAAAGTCAAAGATCATTTATTCCATAGGTAAAATAAATTTACACTTGAAAACGACACATTTACATTACATTAAGCTACTGCTACAGTCCTTTACCTTAGTTAAACGAAATCGTGGTACCATGAGTTTGGACTTACGCTCACGTATTTCTGCAGACTGCGTATGCAGCTTAATCTGCTGGCCAGAGAAGATACGTGTGGAAACCATTGAAGTTTACTATCTAAGGTCACCCCCACAAGCCTGCTTTATTAACAAGGTCTAACTTTTCTCCGTTTATTTCTGTGTTTGGACTAGTCGATTTTACGTTAGGTAATTCAAATTGAACACATTTTGTCTTCTTGGCAATATAATAAATTGTTAGCATTAAACCAATAAACTACCTTAGAGAGGGTATCATTAATATGGTCATAATTAATGTCATGTCTGTCTGTTTTAAAAATTAAGGACGTGTCGTTAGCAAACAACACTGTTTCGCAATGGTCCTTCACAAAGAATGGCATATCATTAATATAAATCAGAAATAAGAAAGGTCCAAGTATTGAGCCCTGCGGAACACCCATTATTACCGGAGAACCCAAAGATGTCACTCCATTTATGTCTACTTTCTGAATTCTACCGTTGAGATATGACGAGACAAGTTCGGACGCTTTGCCATTTACACCATAATATTCCAGCTTCCTAATAAGAGTAATATGGTCAACGCAATCAAATGCCTTTGAGAGGTCACAGAAAACACCAATAGCGTTCTGGGTTCTTTCCCAAGCATCAAAGATATGTTTTAGTAACGCTACCCCCGCATCGCTAGTCGATCTCCCACTAGTAAACCCGTATTGTTCACTATGAAGAATATGATTCCTACCGAAATAGGACAGTAGTGACTCAATAGTCAGCATAACCTTTTCGAATATTTTACTTAAAGTTGCACCTACAGTTGCTAGGATTAACTTTCTTACCACTTTTGAATAAGGGAATAACCTTGCTGTGTTTCATTGTGAAACACACCTTCAAATTGGGAAACACACCTTCGTCAACGCATCCATTGAAAGCTACAGCTAAATGTGGGGAAATTAGATCAATAACTGAGTCTATAACTTTAGTTGATATGCCCCAGAGATCTTCAGTTTTTTTGACATGTATATTTGGACATAAAAGCTTTAATGATGTCTTTTGGATTAACATGACGGAAATTGAATAAACTGCTACAAACGTTAACATTTTCCTTTAAGAGGTCAATAGCAAGAGACAGGGAGGAATTTAATGATTCTGTAGTGTTCACAGCAATTTCCGAAAAGAATGATTCAAAAGCTTGGACAACCTTGTCTTTAGATTTCATAAGTTTGCCGTCTAATTCTAAAACTATATCTCTATCGTGTTGTTTAACACTGCCTGACTCTTTATTTATTATGCTCCAAGTAGTTTTAGATTTATTTATCGATTGTCTAATTTTGTCGCTGTGAAACTTAACCTTAACAGCTACACATACTTTTTTAAATATTTTTGAGTAATTTCTAACATATTCTATAAAATTAGAATTAGTATTATAAGTTTTCATAGCATATAGCTCATACAAATGAGACCTACTCTTATGAGACCTACTGTTGCCCAGTCGTTGAATTTAGTGTCTCTATGGAAAGTTAATGTTTTCGATTTAAATACATTATTAAATTCATTTCTAATTAAACCAAATATCGTGCTATATAAAGTATGTGGCATATGGGGTAGGAAACTTAAAGTATTGCCGATATTATTTTGAAATCGAATGATTCGTTCCGTGGTAATCGGTCTGCAGAGAAATTGGTCTACCTTCTTGCTCATTTTACGATTAAAAGAAGCTAATTAATATAATAATAATAATAATATAACGCACACACTCAACATAGCCCCGCACTAGGGAAACCCTGTGTCGCGGGTGCCATGGACACACACATAGACAACCACAAATTACACCCAAACTCACGAGAGAAATAAATGTAGGTCATACAAATATTTCGCCCGGCCCGGGAATCGAACCTGGGACCTCTGCGTGGCAGTCCGGCAAGGTAACCGTTCGGCCACGGAGGCAGTTAAAATTGGCCACTATGGTCTGATCCTAAGCAATTTATTATTGATTTAGACACTGCGTCCGTGTTACAAAAGATGTTATATATATGTAAAATGAATTCTATTCTATTATCAATACAATTCGAAGAGGAGGCAGTGATGCGAGTTGGTTCTAAGAAAAGATTAATCAAGTTAAAACTTTTAAATAAATTAATTAGTCTTACAAAAGTAGAACAGTTTTCCAACAGGTTTACATTTAAGTCTCCACATATTACTACGTTTTTTTTGGATGGAAAAATCCGCTTTAAACTATCTTCCATAATTAATTCAAATTCGTTAAAATTAGCAGAGGGAGGCCTGTATACACATAAGACGCCAAACTGTTCCAATTCCACACATGAAATCTCAATCCAGGGAAGTACTGCAACCTTACCTATTTTTGCCGTCAAGCAGTAATGTCAGCATTACTGTGTTTCGGTTTTGAAGGGATAAATACGAAATTACAGGCACATGGGACTTGTCAACTTATGTCTCATGATGACGGGCGCAGTGGTCAGGTTTTTTGCGAATTAAAACCCTCGAGTGGCTCTGCAACTGTTACGGACAGGCTTGTAGCCTACCATCAGATGCACGACTTATTCGTCCCGTTACTTGATATTATATAAAAAAAACCTTAACAAATATTCCAACTTTTTCAACCCATCAAAAAAAACATTTTTTTTCAAATTGAAAAATACGCAAAAATAAAAAAGTCTAATGGGGCCAAATCTGATGAATACAGGAGGATGTGGCAATAGTTCGTATCATAATTCGACAAGTTTTGATGTTTATTGCAGATGTGAAACGGAATTCCATCTTCAATAAATATATCGACTTCTACTAACTTTTTTATATTTTCGCGCTTATTTTAAAAAGTAACGTCCATCACTTGCTTAGTAAGGAGTTCCTAATTAAGAAATAAAAATAAATTCCGAAAAAAGTTTTTATTTAACCTTAAACTCACGTATTTATCAAACCGGCCCTTGTAAAAGAGTTTCAAGTTTCATCGCAAGAGAGCGGTATTAAAAGGCTCTAAATGTTCTATTGGCTGAACATTTTTCCCGACTTATATTTTCAAGCATATGGGTATTATGTCTTGGATGCCATTAGATGCTTGAAACTACTTTCGCGCTTTGTAATTGTTGTTTTGTGTTTGGGTTTTCATTACAGCGGGTATTGTCGATTTCACTTCATCTATGCAAACTACTTCAAACAATCTAGTTATGCTTGACCGCACCTAAGGAAATGGAGCGGCGAGGGGAGGGTGTAATACTTCTGCTACGGTTTGTCATTCCGCTTAGTGTTGACATTTCGCTTCTGTGATTACAATTTAATATCCTGCCAAGGAGTGACTAAGTCCATCGAAATCCAACTGCTACGTCGAGGTTTGCGTTGCCAGTTATATGTTAAACTACTTTTTTAGCAGCAGATTTGAATACAGTACTAGAGACGTACATCCGGTGCTGCATATATGATTCCGGTTGATAGTAAAAATTTGCCGTTTACAAGGTTTAAAACTACAGTGAAAAGAAAACTTTTCAAAAGGTCTCTAACATGAAAGGTAACTTAGATGACAAAAATCCATGGCAGTGAACCGTTCAGCTCTTGCAAGTAGTCTCGATATAAGACGTTTGAAATAAATATTGTAAATGATATAATGTATTGTGACAAAGAGTGAGTTTTTTGCTCATCTTTCTCAGGGGAATCAGCCTTACGAATGAGCAGTAGTAATAGTTTAATCAATATGACGATTTGAAGTGTAATTGCTTACCTTTGAATTAAGTTTATTATCTTTGAAAAGATAAAAATCTACTGCCCTACAGCTGTCGTCCCCAATCAACACCATTTAAAGCTCCGTGTAATTTGTAAAAGTCAATCGCTAACACAGAGGCCCTACTTTTGCAATGTCCGAGAAAAACAATTAAATCCCTTGCACTGAACTTCAGTGTACTCGAGCGAAACGGCGGTTATCAGACGTTCCCACTCATTGTCTTCGATAGCCCGAGAATAAAATGGGTTCACTTCGTTCACACTATCGGTCTTTTTATTTGGGTAAGCAGTGAATAGGTTGTCTAGGTTGCTTTATGGACTTCGAGATAAATGGTGAAACTGGTGCTTTGACTTGTCTAGTAGAATGTAATATAAAGAAATACGGTTTTTAAGTACTAGGAGATTGAGCAAAGAAACCAATTCAGAGATATAAATTGATATTTGGACTCGCAATAGACGCGGGACTGACCAAAGAAATTAAAGAAAATTTCTCCTTTATCTATACTTTACTTCATATGTTTACTAAACTGAATCTCAAGTATATTTATAATAGAAATAATTATGTGAATGATATTATTCTTCAAAAGGATTGATTTCAATTAGCTGCCATGAAATGGCGCAAATTAAAGCTCATTCTAAACAGAAAATCGATGAACAGATAAGACTTAAGTAAAATGAACTTAAAAGGACGTCAAGTCTTTATCAAGGGCAAAGATCGGGTCCACAATCAAGCCACAATCTGGGCCAATCTGGACCTTATTTAACTTTGCCTATCAATCATTAGGAGAAAGGCACAATCTTCACGTGAAAATCGTACCGTAAATGGAAATGCAGAAGAATTTACTGGTCGTCTTGCCTATTATGTGTATCCCTTATATACATATTACGTGTTGGATTTGTAAAAATACCTGGCACTTCGCGTACTCAAAGACAACGTAGTAAATTCACCAGGAAGTGCCTGTGGGGGCAATAAAGTTGAATCTCGCTGTTAGCTATATTTCGTCGGAACTTACCTGGAAAAGAATAAAAAATAATAATTAGTCTTTTCATCGACTCGATCGTCGAATAAAAGGAACTGATTTCAATATGCACTTCCTACATTACAATTATTTTAAATAACGAAAAATTAATGTTCATGTCTGAAGTGGACCTTCAAAATTTATAATATAAATATATAATTGTGGCAATTTTGTTTCATATATTTCAATTTTTAACGTACTACACTAAAGCTATACTTATATTAACTTGGGTCGCAAATACACGCATAAAGACTACATGACAGGGGTTTCTTGTTTAAAGCCGGTCATGTCTTTGACTGCCGACCGTGGTTGCTTCAAGTAACCCTCATCCAAAACCAAGTAAACCTTATCCAAAAAAGAGTAGCAATCGTTACCGAAATTTAGCAACCAACTTTGCAATCCAGGTTTCTTGAAAATTGTTTGCTGTTATTGAATATTTTAGATTTGTAAATACACTGTGTGTTTCTCAACTCTCGGCATGTGCTTAGCTATGACGGGCTAATGGCAGAATGTAAGGGAGAGCTATTCTTTAGTCCTCTGTAGCTGTCATAATTTTGTAATGTCGTTTTTTATGTTATTACATAAAGAAAACTAATTTCCATTTTGATTTTGATTGTTATCGAGGATTATGTTTTCACAGAATTCTCACACGCTGAGTCATGAACATGACAGACATGTTTCTATTTTTTTTGGATTCTTTGATTAAAACTTTGTTATATTAGTCAAGGTAGGACTCTGAGCTATCTACACACAGCGCGCAGCCGTGGTCATTTCAACAAGAACCTCAATTCATTTGTTCTTTATTGATATTTGGTTATCATATTTTCTTTAATTGTTTGTGTTTCATCAATCGCGCATTAAGTAAAGCTGTTACTTATATTTGTTTCTCAATGAACAGAAAAAGAAGTAGCTTAGAAAATTGTCCGAGCACGGCACAGACACCGATATTAGTAATGCTTGGATACTGTTAGTCAATCTGGGCTACCCTCTGGTGTGTGATTAGGCATCATATGGAACCCAAAGCTGTGGTTAACTCTAGTTTACACAGAAACAGTTTAGATTGCTAACGGCCTAACGTGAGATAGTGGAACATGGGTCGTTAATGTCTGTATAAAGAAAAGTAGGATAAAGTATTTTATAGATAAAATGTGCATATTAGCATATTTATTAACCATATAACCTGGTTTAAATCGTAGTCCGTCACCAATAGTTGTAGTCTGGCTCAATGCAGGTTAAGGACTTCACATGTCTTCGAAGACTTGGTGATCTTCACGATATTTTTATTCAACAAGCAATAATCAGAAAAATTAAACTGCAGATGATTTTAGACTAATTAGAGTTAGGATTTTTGCTAAGATTTGAACTAAGCATAAATGGCAAACGTTCTTCCAATTAAGTTGTAGCTAAATTGCAAAAAGCTATGTTTGTTTTTAATTCAATATCTTGGTGCCTACAAGATCATCCAATATCTACTCTACGAATTGTACTATAGTTTTTCTCCTGAAAACTTCTTTACTATAGAGTAACTGAGCTACTACATTTCATAAGGTTGCAATCGCAACGTTACAACGATGGCTAGTCTGTTTGTATGACTATCGTCATACTTGTGTGACGCTTGGAATATTCTTCGTATTTGAAGACACCTAATGTCAAACAGCGAATTGATGTTGTCTAATATAACATAACGTACCTAACACAGTCATGGGCACACTCCCGTAGTCGACAGTAGCTGCAGCTGCAAGCAGAGTAGCAAGATCCGTCGTTACTCTCACACAGGCTCACGGAGTCGAATGCACGACCTGGTTCACCTGAGCTTGGCACTGTGTGAGAGCCGCGCCATCTGGAATTATCGTAGTCATTATTAAATATCATAATCTTGCGCTAATGGAAGAAAACGTACACTGACGGACTGGATTTAACATAGGCCTCTAAGGCGTTGGCACAAAGCGGGTTTCTTCGCCTTCATGTGTTGTGTTCCGCTGGGCCCTATTTTAGATCCTCTATTATTTATTTTTTGCGACGAGAGATAGAACTACTTCAAAATGCAAATAACCTCTTCATTATATGTATTTGGGTTGATAATGATAAATGTTATGCGTATATGAGATCAGCATCAGTCTTTAAGTGAATTGCTATGGTCACGAGTCACATAGCTTGCTTTGTGCAACGTCCATGAATGTTTAATGAGCTAACGGTTCGTTTTTACTGGGGCCGGAATTTCAGATGCACAGATAGATACGAATTGCATTGTTCGAGATGTACTTCCTGTATTTTTACCTAGGAAATGCAGCGTTTATAATTCCTGTGAGGAAGAATGAAAGACTACCCGTAACCCATTTCTTACTATACAGGTAGTACTCTTACGCACTATGTACAACGCATCTACGACAAGTCATTTGCTTATATTATACTCGTACTTTAGTAAAGAGACTGTTGTTTTTCGATTTTGTTGGAGTTCAGAAATCGAAGAATATCCTAAATTTCATACGATAACACTATAAGTGACTGTGCTCAAAGATTACGTTAGACTATTAAGTTTTATGTGACGATAGCCTCATTTGAGAAACGTAGATAACATAATATTATAAGCCTTGGTATTGTATTTAAAAAACTGTTTACCCTATTTTTCGAGTGAAACAAAGTCTTACCTAGCACTCTTCGTATCCACATGTTCCACAACAACGTTCCAAGTACGATGTATCAAGTACAAAAGGAACAGTACTCTTGAAGACTCAGCTGAAGGAGGATTTTTCCTCTTCGCTCCCTCCGACCATTTCCGCGAGGTAGCACTGCTCATCCCACTCCCCATTTTGAATTTAGAATCAGTTGGTCATTCTTGTTTTACTCTTCGTAATGGACGGACGTGTGCTGGAAAGAGAGAAATTGTTATTGAATATCACTATGTTTTACTACCGTGACATTTAACTTTTTTTGTGTAATTACTCCACTAGTTTATTATAATTATTAAATACAAAGATCGAATGCGAAAATTATTTCGATCTGGCTGGATTCGATGCAGTGCCGTCAGTATACCGTGCCTGACGCTCTCTCAGCTGAGCTACGGAACAAATCATCGGACCGTACTTACTTACTTACAAATTTTTCTATGTGCTTATTGCAGATCTTTATTTTTAGTTTTTAACTACTTTTTTGTCGTACCGCCATCTGTGAGAAATCTATGAAAGTTTATCTTACACATATTTAATGGTACCTACAAATTTAAAAATTCAAGATGGGTTTCAAATTTTAAAACATAACGGTCATTTAATATAATTTTCACTTGAACTAAATATTCCTAGTCCTATAACTTAATTTTATATAATTATCGTTGGTATGATGTGCACATTTTATAAGTATATTTTTTTAAAAAGCTCTGTTTTATTTAACAATATTTTTTATTGTCAAACTCAGATAATTTACGAGGTATTTACCAGTACCCTTAATTTGCGAACCTCCTTTAGCAGGTTAGGTAGTATATGACAAAAGCATCCTGAATCGAACTTGAATGCGTTTCCGAATATGCTTTAGATCAAATTCACTTCAGTTTAATAATCTATTTAGTTATGTAAACTGACGTTTATAAAATAATGTTATTTAAAATTAGTGTTATAGGATTATTGTTATCAAAAATTAAATTATAGAATGTAAGTTTATAGTAATGAATTATTATAATTATGATAAAAGTTTATATTAAATAAAATCATATTAAATGAGCGTTAGGCTAAAAGTATTTATATAATATATTGCACAACCCCAACAAGGGGCCTTTTTTATAAACAGTAGTAAGAAAAGCTGCAAAGAAGGATAATAAAATTCTTATTTATAAAGGTAAATACTCAGGACGGTAGCCATTTGCCGTTTATTCGTGCTCAATTTAACTTTACACAAATGTTCTGCACTCGGTTTTTTTCCTTACCATGGACAATTTTTCATTAGAAACCTTCGCAATCTATGCACTATTCTTCTTGTTCTTTATCAAAGGCTATACTCGCTTTAAACGCTATAGGCTCATGTTCATATCTCCATGAAAAATGTTTATCGCTAGCGCACTTATTTATATCCAGGATTATAATAAAGTGGATTTATATCTTCACAACCGGCATTATCTGGGTTTTAGGGTTCTTTGGATAAACTTTAAACATTTACATGGCATTATGGAAGTAGTACAGTAAATATGCATAATGTAGAGGAAAAGAAAACGAAATGTAGATTGTTTTTGTTTGTCAACAAAATACCGAAATTGAACTGGAAAAATTGGATGCAAATAGTCCAAGATCGGAAAAATTAATGAGATGAGGAGGTCTATACTAGTTATGCAATAGACATCTCCTTTTGCTTCTACAGCTGCAAAGTTCCGCACACTTTTCAAATTTGTATCCATTTCTGCTTCCGAAACTTGTGTATAATATTTGCGACCGATGAGGTACGGGCGTGGATTACTTGACAGTGGGACCTACGTTTTTTAAATCAATTTCTAATTCTGTTTTCGCAACTTTTGTAACAAAACTTCAATTTAACTGCCTCTGTGGCCGAACGGTTACCATGCCGGACTGCCACGCAGAGGTCCAAGGTTCGATTCCCGGGCTGGGCGAAATATTTGTATGGCCTACATTTCTTTACATTTTTCATTACATTTCTCTCGAGTTTGGGTGTAATTTGTGGTTGTCTATGTGTGTGTCTATGGCTCTCGCGACACAGGGCTTCCCTTGTGCGGGGCTGTGTTGAGTGGGTGCGTTATTATTAAAAAAAATTGGAAGTTTACAATATTCGCGATGGATGAGGTGCGCGCGGATGATCGTTACAGAATTCACGCTTCCACTTCCGCATTTGCTTTCGATTCCGCTAACATTTATTTTTAGCATTTATTTCTGTTATGATACTTCCGTTGCATCACTAGTCTACACTCAACAGTTGGTGACTAAAGACTGATGAAGAAATATTCAGACGTCAGTATTTTAGCAATTATCTGATGTCTAAAGAACCCGTCTATCATTATTAAAATGGCCCTTGCCCAAGCACATTTATTATTTTCCATTCATTTTCACGCTTGACCATATTTATATTGTTGTGGGGGATCACGGCATCCACCGTATTCTTGTTAATTTTGTGTGATTTTACAAACCAGGGTTGTTTGTACATAGGCTTTATTTACAAGTTAGATAAGGTTTTTCAACGTATCACACCGACCAACTGGCAGTGATAAAGTTTGTGACGCACATGTTTTTTTTAATTCAAATTAATCATCAGTATACTACTTATGCTCAGGGCTTATAGAGGCGGCCGCGGAAGCGTTCTGGGCGCGGGAATTTTTGTAATGAACTAGTTCATGTGAACCCTGCCAAATAGTACTTCGTACTTTATACGCGCACTCTATGCAGACAGTGTTTTTTATTAGCGCCGTAAATGCGCGTCATCTACGCGTATACGTCCCGCAGACGTGCTGTAGTCGCGCGTATGTATCGCGCATTTTGTTAAAAGATAGTTTTAATTTTAGTTTTGTTGGTTACTCTCAGTTAGTTTTTTGAAATGAAGCAACTACATGGAATTCTAAGTGTAAACCCATTGGGGTATATAAGCTTCATGCTTGCAACGCGATGTTTACGCGCGTTTGAATAGAGTATACGCGTAGGATAAACCCGGGTTAGATGCTCCACTTTTTGAAAGGGCCTCCCAATTTAAAACTTATTAGTTTGCCATGAATAATTCCTATCGATATAACTAGTTTAATCTTTTACATTACATTAGGACTTCATTTTATTGATCTAACTTCATAGTATACTTCATTTCGTATTTTTGTAGTCTATCAAAACGTTCTGTACAAAAATGTTCACTGTTTGAACAGTGAATAATTTGTCTTTTTGGTACTTTTACTTACTTTTAAACTATGATCATTTACTTGTCTTTTTCAGTAAAATAATGTATTTTTTTATTTTCTTTTCCTAACTTTCTTGGTTTGTCCTTTCGCCTAAGGGCACCTATATCGTGAAAAATCGCGGCGACAATTCTGTTCGATATGGATAGATGCCTTTTTATTATTTTACTAAGCTACATACAAAAGAGCGACTATTGACACCTAGATGCGCAGTTAATGAACCAGTGTATAGTTATAATAAAAATAAAACGGAATTTATTGCAAAGTTTTGCGACAGTAAACACTTGCGCCTGAAATTTTAAACCGTTTGTCGTGTTCGTCGCGGAGATAAACGCATGCACAAGCTAAACGCCTCTATTCCGCACGAAGCCCTGTAGGAACTTTGATGAGTGGTATCTATACTCCTTATTTAGACTAATTATTCTTTGTTGCAATTCGGGGAAGTTAGGTTTTTTTTAAAACGGTGCACCTATCCCACGTTTGATCTTTCTTATTTTTAATAATTATTACAGTTACATTGAATGTATTAAGAAGATAGAAGCAAAATTATTCCTTACATGTAGGTGATGTTTAATGAAAATGTTTTTATGTACTAAAGTACATAGAAACATCATTAACTTTCTAGTCTTAAATTGTAAATACTGGAGATTCATAATATAGTCATTAACGGTTAAGCAAAGGAAATGAAACCGGTTAGAAAGTGGTGTCTTTAGTTCCCTTTACAGATTTCTCAGCAATTGGCGATTTCTAGACTTGTAGCAGTATTTATATAGCCGTCGTACAAGTACAATTAACTCACATATAAAAGAAAGAAGAAAGAAAGAAAAGTAGTTTATTTGGTAAACTTATGACATATATAACAGAATGATAACAAAAACAAAATAAAATAATGTTATGACAAATACAAAATAAAAGAATTACATTCAAAAGTTACCAAAATGGTCACCACTCAGCTTTTTGCAACAAGACTTGTGAAAACACCTTGTTTTCAGTGAAGCCGAATAAATAACAAGTATGATGATGTCGCTTAGTCCAAGCAGAAAAAATAATTAAAAAAGAATAAAAAAAAGAAATAATAAATAAAAAATAACAATAGACTCAAGTGTGAATCAAAACTTAAATGCAAATCAAAAAGTAAAAAAGAATACTACAAAAATGGGTGTACGTGTAGAGTAGATGGAATGTGATAAAATCAAAACTGATTGTGCGTGTATTGTGTTCTCAATGTGTTTGTGGTTGGTATCAAAGCTAGCAGTAAAATGTATGAGGCACAGCACAACTGCCAGTGCTCTTAGACACCTGAGAAAATAATAAATATTTCCTATAATATACATACTTACTCGGTTTTAGGGCCCACTGAAAATCAGCGTCACAGCCTTTTCTCGGTGGTGACAATAGCTGAGTGGGATCTTGTTACATACGCCACAGCCACGCACATGACACTTAATCTAATTGTGTTAAATATTTCATGTTTGCTTTGTTGTTGTGTTGTTTTATTTTTATTCCTTTTTTCCAGTTATTTTTATTTAAATTTTTTGTTTTAATAGCTTCATCTTTTTTTTTATCTTCATTTTATTACTGTGTATATTTTTGTTGTGGCGTAGTACTAATAAAACATTTCTATTCTATTCTATTCTATTCTATAAGCTGCTTTGAAGGAGGCAACAGATTTGCAATTTTTTATTGGTAGTGGAATGTCGTTCCAACATTTCGTGGCAGCAAAACGGAAGCTACCACGAAACGAGGACACATAAGTCGAATCAAGCACTCTGTTGGGAAAACGCTTTTCGAAGAGGTATGAAAGCTCCCGATTTTTAATTACTTCGAAAAGTAAAGTAGCAAGATTCAACTTACGTCGCGCATCCATATTTATATACACTGGCACATGTGTCGGGATATAAAAAAAGTGAGTATATGAAATAACGTTTATATTTAAAGAAATTCAATCCAATTTCGGTAGCCCAACTGTTTATATTGTGAGCGCTGGATGAGGAGGTCCGGGGTTCGGTTCCCGGTAGGGCCAAATTGGGAAATGAAGTTTTCTAAATTGGTTTTGGTATGGGTGTTCCGGGACGTACCCCAGAGTGAATTCCGTTGCTCTGGTACTCATAGTACTGGGGATTCCCTAGTTTTAGACCAAGGAATTGGTGTAGTTGTCTGGTACATTATAATTTATTGTTTCAAATAAATTTAACGAACATCTTTTTTTATAATATCGAGTAACGAGATGAACGAGTCGTGCGCCTGATCGTAAGCTACACGCCTGTCCGTAACAGTTGTACTGCCACCCAGATTTTTAAATCGCAAAGATCTAAGGGCAACGCCACTGGGCCGGCACTCTAAGACATAAGTTGACAAGTCACATGTGCCTGTAATCAGCATCCTTCCCTTCAAAGCCAGAACGCATTAATTACTGCTTACACTTACATTACTGCTTGGCGACAGAAACAGGCAAGGTGGCAGTACTTCCTGAACGAGCTCTTTCATAAGGAAGTATACAGCTACAAAAATGGATGCGAGAAGTTGAGAACCAAGCAAGATGGCGCACATTAGGAGAGGCTTATGTCCAGCGGTATTATTTTTATAACATTCCTGTGATAACAGCATTTTTTATGTATGGTCACACATGTGGCGTTGTTATAAGAAAGGAGTAAATTTTTTATTATACTCATGTAACACAATAACTTCAGGAACTTTTGTAACAATAGTTCCGACGTTTTCCTCTAGATGGCATTGGCATAGAAAACGCAATTTCTGAATCGCGATGTTAAGATTTTCCCAAATAACTTGTCACCAGTATTTTGTATGAAATAGATCTGATCTATTCTTCGACTTGTCTATAGTTGTAATTGATCGATTCGACGATTGTATTTCTACGGTTATCGTCATTACTAGGAAGCATATCTAACTCGCGCCCACCTTTCGGGATAGGTAACGAGAACACCTCTGAGTGAGTGTCTTTTTTTAAGACTCTTTTCGCACCCACCGGGACTTGTCGCGGACTCTGCGCCGCGCTTGCACGCAACGGGACGAATCCCTTTCATTGGACACGTTTGTATTATAAGCCTATTATAAGCTGCTGTACAACAAACCGAGTCTTCTTCACCAAAGTTCGTCGTTTAATTCCTGGACGCAGTAAGGGGGCACCAGCTTGCCGGGCAAATCTTCACCACCGTCTACATCATCTCCTACTACAATTATATAGATAGATTGATAGATAAACGCTTTATTCACTGATATAACACAAACACAGGTTAAGTAAGCATAAAAGAATATAATAACAACATTGACTTACAAATAAATGGACGACGGGTTTAATACAACAACCACGAAAAAAATGTCCCAAGTCAACCTATTTAAACGTAGTGACATGTAAAGGAATATGAAAAAGCTAAAACGTTGAATTTAAATTGTAATATCATCGCAGTACTGTCTAATTTTGCTTGCTTCGCTGTCAGTCAAACAAACGAAGACTAAAGCGTGAATGACGCTCTGTATACGATTTTAACGCCCTATAAGTTCGGACACTTTTTAGCGCGGACCCCACGTCCATATAATTGTAAGTCAATGAATAACAATAATAATATACATATTAAAGTATAAATAGTGCATCTAAAATAACCTGTTAGATGTGTAAGTGCATGAGCGAGTGTGAATATAATACAGCTATAGGAGTAAATTGTGATAGTATATAGGTTTTAATGTTGTATGATGTATTTAGTATACAGTATAATTATAGACATAATGTGAATAGACCAAAGCAACAGCAAAATTCTAGACAGACTACGTAAAAGAATAAAAACACACTACACAGATTATTGAAGTGCTTTGAATTTGGGTTTGGATGTCTCGATTGATATGTTAATTTAATAAATCGATCTACCATTAAAAAATTATAATACAAATGCCTGCCCTAATTCCCGACTTCATAATTACGGTGAAGAACCAAAGTGATTAAGTCAGACAGTTTGTCTGTTCGTCATCACACGAACTGACTTTAACTGAAATATACTTTTTAATTACATTAACTTAATTGAATTGGGCTGTCGGTAACTTTTACATTATGCCCGAGTTCATTTTATCTACATTATTTTGCTTTAAAGTTCTGAAAATAATTACGAAATCGAGTTAAATTTTAATGATTGAAGACTTATCTTGTTAGCATCTACTTGTCGGTTATATTAATATTAATTAATCTAGTGTCTACTTATTGTTTTTTGATGCACGTCGCCTTAACCTAAACCCCTCTCATTAACAACAATGGGTTGAATAACAGGTTTCTTGTTTTTTTAGATATCAAGTAAAGAGAGGAATTCGAAAGTCGTGCGCCTGGTAAGTGACACTCCTATCCGTAACAGATGATAATGTTTCAAGTACATTTATATTTTTATTAAATAAATTAGTCTTGGACAGTCTTATTATAAAAGGCATAAAATCCATCCCTCAATTCCGGTTTTTATTCTCACTACTTCACTGTTCATGTGGTCTCCAAAGTCTGAACTTTGGAATACACTTCCCATTACTATCCATGATAGCAAATCTTTAGCAATTTTCAAAATGAGAGTTAAGGAACACTCTACTGTCCCGTTCATTTATAGGTATTTTAGTACGAAATATGTGTTTATCTAGTATTTATATAGTTTTAGTAATTGATGTTGTTTTTGATATTGTTTTTACTATTCATAATTTTTCTTTTGTTGTGCACGTAAACCCGTTATTGCAATTATTGTCTCTTGTATTTAGGTCAGCAGGAAGAAATTTCTGTTAGTATTATTTCTGTTACAAATCAGCAGTATCTTTTGTTTGTCATTTCCTTGTTACTGAATGTGTTTTTATTTTTTTTTTCAGTACAATAAATAATTAAATAATAAATAAATAAAGGCGAATTTTAATGTTAAGCCCAGTGCAATAAACTCAGCAGTGGATGGTTCACATTAATTAGTATATGAATTCAAACTTATAATGGAACGTTATTTCTGTCCAATGCGATAAATAGCCTCCTAATTTCCTTTAATTAGAAAGCTACCCTTTCATATAGAGTGAAATTAATTCCAACAATACTGGTTGTAAATCTAATACAACAATGCTCCATAAATTGTCAACGCAATCGATTAGGCTGTCGATACGCCCCAAAATTAGTCAAACAGGGTTGTCACTTTCATTTCGAACTGTTTTTTTTTTGCACACGAAACTGGACACCAAGTCTGCTAATTTTAAATCGTCTCAGTTGTGTGTTCATAAAGTGCCAACGGCAGGATTTTGTACGTTTGGTATTATCCTGAAAGTTAAATGTAGTGACTTATTAGTGGCTAGCTATGTAGCTATTCAACTGCCATTAGAATGTTTTAGTATTCTACTTTTCAATGGCGAGTGCATGACGTAGTCTACTAATTGTTTGACTTAAAGATTAAATAGCCGCTTATACGAGATAAAAATTAAGATATGCATAGTAAGTTTATTTATTATACTAGGTTTAGTAAGGCAACACCGTCCATTACTGATTGAATGAATGAATGCCATCAATGCCATTCCACTGACACTCTAAATAGACTCAACTGCCATTGCAAGTTGATTTGTAGGATAAGAAATATTGTCCTAATTGCAATGTAGTCGCAGTGGATTTTCAACGGAACTACAGTGACCAGTCCCACATCTTTCTACATAAGTTTTGTTTATAGTGCCCCTCCGTATTAAACTCTTGGTTATGCGGGAAGGGCACTGTGACTTGTGCAAGCTCGCTTGCACAGGGACCATCTAAGTCAGGTCCTAACCCCGGATCAGCACGTTTGCACGCACTTCATGCGGTTTTCTGTAAGGCTAGTGCCTTAGGTGAGCCGCCATGGGTGCACGTACAGCATCTTCTTTATTTTCCAGATAGTTACCGGAACTGTTGGCACGCTCACTTCCCATCGCGTAGTGCACAACTAGCGATTGCTATAGCTAAGCTGTCGACTCTGAGGCCATTACCAAATCTCCTCATTAGTGGCGGAGCTATAAGCCACGCGTACTTCCCGACGCCGAATTAACGGTGTCTCTCCAGTTCACAATAACCTCAGCGGCTCGAGGGAGCGGAGGACATCTAGCTTATCCTCTACTAGCTCTCCCAGCTAGTGCCGGAGATGCCAGTCGCAGTGTCTTGCGACAATGTCCGGACATAGCTTCATAGGGCAACTCACGTACCCCGCGCGTCTCCTCGCTTCAGGCCCTCAACTAGACTGCTACTAAGATGCGCTAGCTACTCACGACACTGACGCCCCGGCCACATGCAACCGGTGTAGACAAACATGTCCGTCTCTGCAGCTAACCAAAAACCCCAGCGAGTCCATACCCAAGTCCGGGTCCGCCAGAGACGTCTACGCAAAGGCGTATCACTGGCGCAGGGTTTAATCCGGAAGTCCACTGTACCTTGGTCTTGCCGTTGAGCCTCTAGTCTCTCCGAAAAACCCTATCTCTGGGGTGGGCGGATAGGGACAAAAAATCAGAGTGACCAGCGGTTTCTGATGTATCTATCACCATAACTGTGTGTTATAATTTATATTTAAATTTATTATGATTAGGTCTCAATTTACATTGCCGCCGATCAGAATTTAATCGAATTTTAGTAGCGAAGCACATACATAGCATAATGAACTTTATGTTCATTGCATAAAGTACAAAGTAGATACGATAAGGTAGCTGCGGAAATTCGGAGAACTCTCCGGAAGACGCGCAACCTGTTTATTTGCCCGTATCTTTAGTAACAGTAGAGCTTCTTGTGAAAGAGTTTATCAAGGGAAGTACTGGCACCCCTATTTCTGCCGCCAAGCAGTAATGTGAGCATTACTGAGTTCCGGTATGGAAGGGTAAGGGTGCTGGTGAAATTACAGGCATATAGGACTTATCAACTTATTTCTCAGGGTGACGGCCGCAGTGGCAGTGCCTCTTTGGTCTTGGTGATATAAAACTCTGTGGCACTGCAACACTGCACTACGGCGCACGTATCGTTGGTCTCATCACATGATATTATAAAAAAATCTTGCTCGTGAATTCTCCGAAAGACGCGTAACCTGTTTTTTTGCTCCTATCTAGTTTGTACGTTATGCAACTGACAGTTCATTGTGCTATGGTTGCAAAAAATTGTTTACATTCTGTTCCGCGGCTATGTAAATTGAGTCTTAAGCGTCAAAAACACACAGAGCGGGTGCGGATCGGGTGTGTGTCGGATCGGGACCGCAGGTCCCGCGCCTTAAATTAGATCCCGACCCGACACGCGCTCGACCCGCACCAACTCTCTGTGTATGTTTTAGTGTGCTCATTTAAATGTGTGCGTGTAGATTATTTATTTTTGTCACTAGGTTATTGATGAAGGCGACAACTAGACTGAAAGCACATGGAAAACACACTGTAAACTTTGTGTGTGTGTAGTTGGTACTTTAGATCCATGTAGCGAAACAAAACATCCCGTTCTGCCATATCCAGATGTTTCATTTTTTGATAAATGCCGTTAATGTCCATGAACACGCTAAGGTAGCTCAAAAATCGTTATTAAGTCCTATTAAGAATTTTTCCAAGTGTTAGATCTTTAATAATTATAACAAACTGGTGGAGTGATTTCACAAAAAAATAATTGAATATTATGGTAATAAAACATCGTAACATTCAATAAACTTAAAAATTCTAATTATAGCGACATCTCTAGTCAATGATGGTAGCTGTAGAGGTACTTCTGTGAGTGAAGAAATAAATTTCTCACTGATGGCGCTACAGCAATGAAGTCGTTTAAAATTAAAAATAAAGATCGACAAGAAGCACAGAAAAATTCATAAGGTCTGCTGGTTTATTCTGTGGAAAATAAAATTCCGAAATCTCGAGAAAGCGAACATCTTACTTTTGCAAGATTTTTTGCCTATTGACAACCCTAACCATGGCCAAATTGTTATTGACCCATACAATGCCTTCCTAAATCCGCAAAGCATAAAGGTTCCCATACACGCCTGCCAAACTATACAGGCTGAAACCCAACAGCTTCTAAACACGTCATGCTATAGAGGTTGTTACAACAGTGAACACTAGGGTTTTCATCCCGTCTCGAAAAATCTTGCATTTCCGAGACTCAAAGCTGGCGGAATATCGACACTTTTAAGATTTATGTCACTTAATAAAGGAGTTAAGTCCAATACTTCTATACTGATGTGAGGCCTGGACAATAAAAGAGCATCTCAGGAAACGTATTGAAGCATTTGAAATGTGGGCGTACAGAAGAATATTGCACTTATCATGGACTCAGAAAGTCACCAATGACGAAGTTCTGCGACTAGTTGAACAGAAGCGTAAACTTTTGCAGACCATCAAACAGAGAAATGTTACATATCTGGGTCATGTACTTACGCATGACAGATACGAGCTTCTGCAACTGATAATGATGGAAAAAGTCGCTGGTAAAAGGAAAGTTGGTCGTAGGAAAAAGGCTGAGGATCATACAACTGGGATAGCGAGTGCCGCCCAACTGTTCAGCCTCGCCAGGAATAAAGATAAATATGCTGAGCTGAGTGGTAACCTCCACTACTTGCGGAGGCACCTTAAGAAGAAGAAAAAGAATAAAGGAGCATTAAAAATCAACTAAACTAATTGTCATTTTTGACGATCTGACGACCTCTGTCGTCCAGTGGCTTACATATCGGTTTTCATGGTGTCACCATCTCTGAAGTCCTGGGTTCATCTGGGTTCGATCCCCGGCCAGGTCAATTTACAAGACTAACTTCGAGTTTGAGTTGAGTTAATAAAAAACTCAAATTTTGATTGCTTAAATGCCTATCCGTTCTTATGAACGGAAATCTACTTATGAAATAGTCTCGGAAGACTCGTTTTCCCTAAATTTTAGAGACCGCATCAGGTCTCGATTTTTTTCCCGGGATGCGGAAATGCAGCGAGATTGGAAACCCTAGTATATATGGGCTCGTATAGAGGGTATAAAGTAGTTTACGGTATTGGCAATTTTATTAGATTCCATAACCCCGTGTTTCGTGCTTTGAACAGTAAAATGATGAAATAGTACAATTTTATGAGTTCCTCCGGGTACAGTGCATAGAGTCCCGATTTATGACGGGTAAGTAGCCGAAAATCTAGTGAGTTTTGGGGGAATTCGATGATAGAACTAGAGAAATTTTATCCAGGGAAAGAATGATCAACGTCACTTGAAGAGAACTTTAGAAAAAAAAGAATGGTTTTAATTTGAAGAACTGTTCAATGTTGTTAAAAAACCTCAAATAAGGTCAATTATCACATGTGTGTAACAAGTCTTATTAAACTTTTCTAGCATTCAGTCTCAAGCATTTTATTCGTAAATCAAAAACTTAACGTTTCAGGATATTGAACCTTATTAGCATTTTCCAGTTTTAGGCAAAATACGCTCAGCGTTTAATGAGTTAGATGGCTATATTAACTCAAAACGTGTTTTAAGTGAATTTGATTGTTCTTCCCTTGGTCTCCTCAAATGATTTATACCATTTATTTAATAAGGCCACATCTACAAAATGATAAATTTCAGGAGAGAGGTTAACTTTTTTAGATAACTCATCACCCCAACTCAAAACCATTATGCTTGCGAATCCCTCACACAAAATAACGCCTCCCAATTGTTTCCGAGGCCGGTAACTGGGGGGCCACTTTGGGAAACTATGGGTTGACGGAAAGTGAGTGAAATCCTATAAACCGGATTCGGGTGGAATATTTTCGTAAAATTTGAATGCGATTACTTGTAACGTATTCCCTTTCCAACAAAAAAAAGAATCATCGAAATCGGTCCACAAATATCTGAATAAACGCGTAGCATACACACAAGAAAAAGAAAATTTAGTCAAATTGAGAACCTCCTCCTTATTTTTGAAGTCGGTTAAAAATCAAACAGAGAAAAATTGGATCTGACTAGATTCAAACCAATGTCTGCTGCCATGCCGCCGCTGGGGTCAAGTCTGATCGAAAGAATTCTTCTTTGTGTTCGATCTTTCTTTGATCGATCACCTGAAAGAAGGCGTACCGGAGATTTTTAATTTTTTTTATTATAATTTCAAGTGACGGGACGAACAAGTAGTCGTCTGCCACTCACAGCTTTAAATCGCAAAAATCTGAGGGGCACTGCCACTGCGCCCGGTACCCTGTACTATAAGTTGACAAGTCCCATATGCCTGTAATTTCACTAGCACTCTTACCCTTCTAAACCGGAACACATTAATGCTGACATTACTGCTTGACGACAGAAATAGGTAACGTGGCAATACTTCCCTGGACGAACCCTTTCACAAGGAGCTCTACTGCTAGTAGCATGGTTCACCAGAGCACAAGATCCTTGTTCCGTGCACCTATGTCTAAAACACAGATAACCCCAATGTTAGCCGACCGACCTCCGGTAGGAGATGGCACCTCAAGAAGAAGAAGAAATTCGTTCTTTGTGTCAATAATAAGAAGTAAGTGAAATAATAGGGCCCTTTCAAGGTTTATATTGGAGCATGTAATAACTTTGAGACCTTTTCTGTTCCACACAATGCAATAAATGGTATGACTATGACTGTCCACTCTCTTTTTTCCGCAGCAATCTCTGGTCAATAATTAAAAAAAAAAACGTCTAGATCGTTCCTCCATCTCTGCCTCGACCGCATCTACGTCAAATATTGAATGTAATCCCGTTAAATTGAATTCAAGAGAATTGAAAGTCCCATTTTTAACCAAAGAACAGATAGATATTCTGCAGTCAAAGCCTAACTTTTAATCGCATTAGGTGAAAACCTGCAGTTGGCCCAAATGCCACATTACCGTAACCTTAGCAGGAACGATGCCAAATTCCGGAGATAAGTTGAGAAATATTACACCATTCATTACATTAGTGAAAATCCGCATTCGACAACCTGTAAATGTAATTTTAGATAAAAAATTTAAAATTTAAAACTGTTTTTTACAAATATTAATAACAAGTTACAGTACTTTCAAGGTAGAATCGTAAAATTAAAGATTATATATTCTTTTCTAGTGAGTTGCGTTAATATGTAAGGTACAACAATTAAATCAATGACCAGTTTGTGTATGCCTCCTCTGATATTGATCTTTCATATAAAATCTTTTTAACTTGTTTTTGACTTGTATAGGATTTTTATCTGTTATTTCATTTATAAGATTTTTTGGTAAGCTATTTTAATATCACAGGAAGTTCACACATCCAAACTCTTTTACCATAATTATTGTTATATTTAGGTATATCATACATAGGTAGATGTGATAGTGTACGTAATGAATTTGGTCTAATTTTAACCTTCAACGACTTTATTTTTCCACAATTTTCGGATATGATTGCTAATTTAAGATATTAACGGGCTTTGCACTGACACTCTATCGTGCGTGATATAGCAAATGTGCGCGATTGAGCGCACGTGTAAAGACGAAAAGGGGTAGACTGTCGCGCGCAATTGCAACACGCGCCAGTTTTACGCGGTCTAGCCTGGTCTTTACGTTGTACCAAAAAACTTACACAAGCAATCGAGCACGAAAGAATGTTGACTTAAAAAAAATCAAACATGTAACCGCTCACGATTGCGCGTACAGGCGTTCGCACTTGATAGAGTGATTGTGTAAAGGTGGCTATTATTTAACTCCCGGCGTAAAAAGAGGACTTTGTCTGTGTAATATTTGCATATCTGTCTGTGGCGTCTCATAGTGAAACGGATGGCCTAAGCTTTTACATACTAGGTCTATACGTTTCGCAATAGCTCTGATATAATAGCAGTAAGCTCCCTGTGAAAGAGTACGTCCAGGGAAGTACTGCCACCTCACCTATTTCTGCCGCCAAGCAGTAATGTGAGTATTATTAATCGTATCGTCGGGTATTACTGCGTTTCGGTTTTGAAGGGTAAGGGTGCTGGTGAAATTACAGGCACATGGGACTTGTCAACTTATGTCTCAGGGTGACGGGCGCAGTGGTAGTGCCCCTCAAATCTTTGGAATTTAAAGCTCTGAGTGGCATTGTAACTGTTATGGACAGGCGTGTCGATTACCATCAGGCGCACGACTTGTTCGTCCCGTCACTTAATGTTATAAAACAAACGTTAAGGAACTTTTATTACATCAAGTTAGGAGTAGTAGTATACAAAAAAGGTAACAATGCCCCTGTAGTTGATCGATAGCTAACGTGTTTAGGTTTTCTAAACACGTTTCCCAATACTTAAATTTTCAACGTAATCATTGCAAAAGAAAATGCTACTGTGGTAAATGCGGAACACATTTTAAACAACTCAACAAACGCTTCCGGAAAATTGTAAAATTGTTATTGCGTTTACGTGTACAAATTATTGCACTTGGCTGCTCGTATATAATCAAACAATACTTATTCATTTTCCTCATTTTATTTAGTAGAATTAAAAAAAAAATCGTACAAAGCATGCAATGTAACATAATAAACGACGAATTTAGCAACATACGGGAGTACATTGCTAAATTTGTCGGCGGCAGTCTGGCTTTCATTATATTAATAATGAATATACATTAGTACATTGTGTGTTAAGGGTCGGAAACAAGGAGTCACGAACGTGACTATTAGATACCCGAAGGTGATGACTGAAGGATTTCGGTGTCGATGTTCGTAATTAACATACCGCCCGTGGAACATCACACTTGCACGTAAGTAGTATGATTGTATGCAGGCTAACTTAACTATAATGCTCCTTACAGGATGCAGGAGTTTACAAGCTTGACTGTGAGTGTGGTCTCTCTTATATTGGACAAACAAAGCGAAGTATTTGTACCCGCGTCAAAGAACATATAGCTGATGTCAAACACCGTCGTCTGCAGTCTGCGAGCATGTCATGGATAAACCTACACATTCAATAAAGTTTGACAAACCCCATGTCCTTGCAAAAGAAGTCCGTTATCTACCCAGGATGCTGCGAGAGGCCATTGAAATTAAAAAACATCCTAATTTCAACAGGGAAGATGGTTTCTCCGTACCACCAGTTTGGGATCCAGTATTTCCTCTAATGAAAAATCCCAAACAGACATAAGACTGCAGTACTAATTAATATGTTTTAGTTTATTCTAATTTCTATTAATAATTAAAATAAATTGAACTTAATAAAAATTAATTCAATAAAATAATTTGTAAAATTTAATATAGCGTAAATTGAAATGTTTTCTTTGTAAAATTAAAAATAAGGTATTTAATTAATAACTATTGTAACTATAGTGAAAAAATAGGGTGGTTTGCATCAATATTAGACATAACTGGTTGAAGACTGTACCACTTCAGTCAACCGTGACCATGGGACCTGTAAAGGGCCCGAAACGTCGGTTTGTTTGAAAAAACAAATATACGCGATTTAAATCCGGAAAAATAGTTTCATTTCCTATTAACTATAATGCCCCAAAAAAAGAAAAAAGAATAAGAACAAAAGAGGCCGGAGGACTTTATTTGGGGCATTATAGTCAACTGAGCTTGCGTGCAATTATACTATTTACGTGCAAGTGTGATAATTATATTTGTATACATGTACTTAATTGTAGAAAACATCGCGATGAAACCTTCATGTCCTAGTATGTACACAACTTGTGAATCTTCAACCTTTATTGGACCAGTGGGACCATTATTGCGTAAATTCTGTCCCTGAGGAGTCTTATGCCCAACAATGGGACGTATAACAGGTTGGTGACGATTATAATGGACCCGGTAGGACTGCCAGTGAAAAATATTCGCATAGTTCAACCGGGTCAACTGGATTAAGCCCTCCCGCTTTTCTAAAACGTGAAAATAATGTGGATGGGATGATTGTAGAAATATTGAGACAAACGATCGATTTTGTGAATTCAATTAGCTTTAGACGCCGCCGTCAAAAGTGTGCACTTGCTCTAAGATGGATAGAGCTCTCTCGGAAACAATAGCATGACATGGATAAGACAGGGAGTTTATACTATTAACTAAGTAAATAATGATCGAACACGTCAAATGGGTGTAAGACTCGCCACAGAGTACTACGGAGTATATTGCTCTTGGTGATATTACAGTGTGTTGCAGACTTAACAAAGTCAACGCTAGGGACCTTAGTTCAAGGTCAAAAGTAACTTCACACTTACACTTAAACAGGAGTTTCGAACAAAGACGCTCTGGCAACAGTGACGCCGCGAATAGAGCCAGCCATATAAACGCTAATAATAATACTGACTGAAATTCCATCTTTAAGGTGGCGGCTTAAGCACAGTGACATATCGGTCTTCAGTTCGTCGCATCTATCCGCCGCTATCGCATCTATCACTTCATCTGGCCAGAGGGCGTCCTCCACTAAGCTTGCCGAGCCGTGGTCTCCACTCAAGAACTCGCTTCCCCCATCGGTTGTCGATCCTTCGACAGACATGGCCTGCCCACTGCCATTACATCTTGCTTACTACCAGCTATGTCGACGACCTTGGCTCTCTGTCGGATAACCTCGTTCCGTACCTTGTCCTTCAGAGAATATCTGAGTTTGTTCCATAGCTCTCTAAGCGATTTTTAACTGGTGCACTAACCGTAGGACTGCTCACGTCTCACCGACATAGCCACTTTACTATTAGCGTCAGTTACGTTGCAATACAATTATTAAGCAAATTAATACGCTCCGATATACGACCACTTTGTATGACATTTGTCATAAATGCAAACTGAGAGGTTCAATGCTATGCAAGAAATTGAACACCAGCTCCTTGAAAATATAACAACGAGCGTTACAACTAATTTTTCGATAGCATTCGTGAATTTTGAGTAATTAATTAAATGAAAAAATATTCCTGTGTATCAAGTGACATTTGGTTTAGAGTATGGTGTATATTAGTGTCAATTAGGAGATACCATGTAAAAAAACCGATCTCAAAAACTTTGTGGAATTTTATTGAAATCGGTTAACGGGGTGGATGAAATTCAGTTAACTGTGTCCATCCCCAGATTTGCCACCCATAGAGGTGGAATCTTTTCCCCAAATTTGAAAACCCTTTCGAACCAAAAAAAAAAAGAATAATCGAAAACGGTGCACAAATGTGTACGGAGTAATCGCGTAACGTGAAAACAAAACGAAAAACAGTCGAATTGAGAACCTCCTCCTTTTATTTGAAGTCGGTTAAAAACTATTTAAAAATTCGACTGCCGTATAACTGTCGGCAGATACTCTTAGCTCGGAACTCCGACTTTACATATCATAATTGTATGTATGAAGAAAATTGTGGACGTATCCCTAATATTGTTTACCTGGCGAGTTGATCTATCACTACGTCGTTCACTGTTCTTCATGCAATAAATGCACTGTGCACATTAATTTTGTACATTCTATAGACATTCCATTTGTTTCTTTGTAAGAATTACTTTTCTTCTTAGTCTAGAAAGACGTTTTACTACGTAGTCCTCAAGCATGATGGCCTAATATTTATTCAGGCGCTTACACGTTTTCCAAGAGTTGTAAACATTCTTTTTTTTGTGATACTAAGTGACGAAAGCGCAACAACGTAAGCCACAGGCGGGTCAGTTGCAGTAGCACTGCAGTTCTTTAAATCCTATAAACCCGAGGGGCACTGCCGGTGCGCCCATCACTCTGAGACAGAAGTCAATAAGTCTCATATGCTTGTAATTTCATCAGCACCCTTTTTAACCGGATGCTCAAAAATAATGGTTGGCGGTAGAAATAGGTTCTTCGACGTGTAGGGTTTATCATTATATCTTCCTTCTCCATTAGCGAGTGACAGACACGATCCGTAAATGTAGTATGGAAGTATTTAATTTAGTAATTAAAATCATACAGGTACGTGCCGCCAATGGAACCACTGACCTCATAATTAAAAAGTAACCTTGGCGGGATAACCCACTAAATTTAAATTGAGGTCCAAAATGATGATAAACAAAATTACCAAGACTAAGTTGGCGTTGAAAGGACTGATGTGAGCGGAGGAAGCGGAAAAGGAGTCAATAACGTAGTCGGTTGTAGATCCATGGTCTGTGCAACCCTATAAGGAGATGGTTGTGATGGTATATATACCTCATACGGTGAATACTTAGCATTACAAAAGCTATAGCCGTAATAGCTCAATGATTTGACCTTTCAAATCTAAACCAGAGAGTCGTGGTTCTGTTACATCCTCATATAATAAACCAAAACCATCAACATGTATTTCGGACTCTGAATCCATAATATTAGTAACAAAATAACTTAAAAATTAGTGTTTGTAACAATTGGGAAGAGACATTTTAACATTTGTTAATGAGATTCCCCTGTAGAAAGGCTCGAGGCGCAGCTACCGGCTTCGTACCGTGTGCATCTGCACCCAGCGCCTCACCATCGGGGAGTCCCATCTAGCGGCAAGGGTGCCAAGGATGCCATTCGTGCTGTAGCCGAGCCAGAAGTGAGGCACAACGCTTTCGTATAACGGAATAAAAGCAATACGAACGAGTCTCAGCAAACATATAGCCGGCAACATATAAAAAACTAATTTATCGAGCTATCCTTTTCACATTTCATGTTTCCTATTACATTTGACGCTCATGCAATAGGAATCTTCAAAACAAAATCCTCCACGTGCAGGCAGATTGGATTTGAACGCCTTCGTGACACATTGTTTCTTATTATAATTTTCTTTACTTGTTTTATTAATTTAATAAAAGAATGTTTTTGGGGTACTTGGTATTTTTTTTAAAGTATTTCTTGAACTGCTGTGTAACATTTCGAACCCAGACTTGAACGCAGAGGGCGTTTTCGGAATTTATATGAGAAATTTAACTTCAAAATTACCTCTAGCTTTTCGGTGAAGAAAACCATCGTGAGGAATACACACACTTGTAAAGCAATTCAGTATGTGTGTGAAGTTTCCAATACTCATTGAGCCCGCGTGGGAACTACACCCCATGCCCTCTTACTGTGAGAGGATGACAAATGTTTATAGATGTCGAACATTACTTTTTATCAACTGGATCAACTATTTGTAAGTATAAAAAGAACTAAATATAATTTCATTTTAAGAAAAGCGCAAGGCATGAATTTCTTATGGAAATTCTTTTAGATGGCAATGGCAAAGAAAGACCGTTAATTGTCGACGATAAGATAATGTCATCAACTTTACGACTGTTTATTTTCCTTGCCATCTGTGTCGTAAAACTTTATGCTTTGCGTGCTTAAACCTTGAGTTATGTTTTGTTGTTGTATAAAAATATGGAATTTCCTTACTATCATAGTTATTTAGTCTTGCCACGTATGCGCGTACTCGATTTATTTTGGTATGTGAATTTTTTTGGGATTGTTCGTTGAATGTTATTAGAATGATCTTTATGTACGATTGCTAAACTTGGCTAGTAATCTTGAAAGAAGAGAATGTGTTGTTAGTAGAGGAATGAAAAAACTCGACTCGAGAGTATGATGGGAGCTGGAGGGTAAAGAAGAAATTGGAGACGGAGGATCTGATATCCCAGCCCAATATTGTTCGAGAGACTTAAACAGCGAGACTTTGCTAACACGGACACAAGGTAAATATAGGAGATGATTGCGCTGTGCAAAGGACGTACTTGGAACACCTGAATGGATGACGGCCGATCGGATGTCCTAAGAGAATGGCACCACAAGCAGGCTCAGAATCAAAAAGCTTGCCAGAATCTGGTGTCGGAAGTTAACACCTGGTTTAGATGACCGCGCATACAAAGGGTTGAAGAAACAAAATATCTAGGTATCACCTTGGACCAGCGTCTCTCTTGGTACCCACATCTCGAGCGTGTAATAATGAGAATCGGGAAACTAAGCTGGATCTTCAAAACACTGAGATACGTCGTACCGAATAGAGGCGCTGATATGGCAGTTAACGTGGTCTCTACTAGAGATCTTCTTAAACAGATTTATGTTTCTCTTGTAGAGTCTATTATTACATACTGTATTCCGGTCTAGAGTGGTGCAGCTAAGTCAAAATTTATTGAAATAGAACGAGCTCAACGTGGTTTGATCAAAATGATGTATTTTAAAAAAAGAATTTTCTCCAAAAAAAAAAATTGTATAAGCTGACAAAGCTGACTTCTGTTAGAAAACTCTACATACTCTACACAGTAATAAAACAACACAAAAATTTACTATATAAACCTAAGGTTACAGGTAGAAGAACATATCATAAAATTGCATTAGTACCAAAAATAAAAACTACAGCGGTTAGTAGACAGTACAAATACAGGGCCTCATATCTGTATAACACTCTTAACAAAGAACTTGATATATACAACAAAATAGTTTATGATTGCAAATTAGCCATTACAAAATGGCTCGAAACTAAGTCGTATGAGGAGATTGAGCAATTACTACTAGTTTGAAATAAGTAAATAAATATATGTATAAATAAATAAGTAAACATAAAAGCGAGGTATTAGTTGATATAATATTGTAATTAAATGAAATCAAAATTGAACAGAAATATGTGCGCTCACACACACACATTCACAAACACTCATTTACACACACTTCATGCATATATACACGGACATGCACTCACACAAAGTAACACATAGCTTAATTTAGTCTTAGTTTATTAAGGTTAATTTTAATTAGTAAATTAGATAGATAGTTAAAACACCAGCTTAAGAGCAATGTTTAATTATTAATTGTAAAGAAGAGCGTTGTTTCCTAACACAGGCCCTATCAAGCTTAAAATGAAAAATCTAAAAAAAAATTAAAAGGAAACATCAACCCTTGAATTATGCCATGTACAGTGAAGTAATAAAATATTCTTATTTTTTATATTTTTTAAATTTAATTATGGCCCGTTGGTAAAATTACAATCAAATCTTTCTACGTGACCAATTAACTAAATTCGTGAATAACATACAAGTAATGAGGATTATTTAATGACTATATTATGACATTCTTTAATTATTTTGTGGTTATCGTAGAATTTATTTATTTTATTTATTTATTTATTTGTTTATTTGCAAACTTTACAGCTTTTTAATTTTCGTTTACAATCATAATAATATACGTATATAGCCAATAACAAAGTTTGTCATATTACATTTTAATTATAGCGTTACTTTATCTAGCGTTAATCTATAGCCTAATCGAAAAACAAACATGTTGAAAATTTACATTAAGTTCTTAAATTAATGGTAATCTACATATTATTAAATTATTACATACAAATATAACATTATTATTATATAAATTATAAAGGTGTAAGTGTAAGTATGTTTTAGTGTTGCGTGTGTTTGTGTGTGTGTGTGTGTGTGTGTGTCTGTGCTCTGTTTGTTTGATAATTATTGCCTTAACTGGGGGTGATCCTTCAATATGTTTAGAAATTGAGTGCGGTTTAAATGGAAGATGTCCACGTCTCTAAATCTATCCTCATAAGTGCGCCAAGAATGCGAAATAGGAGTAAATTCAGGCGATATCGTCTTTCCTGTGTGCCAGATCGATTTACTAAGCGTGACAACTGGCAAATCGTTCTTTGATGAGGCTCGAGTTCAGCTTTTATCGGTATATCTCTTTTTTATGAACTTTGACATATGATGCCACAGTTTCTTTCCCTTTTGTCTGGTCAAGGTAATGTAATAATGAGTGTGAAAAAAATATCTGTAAAAAATTGTTGGTCTTTATCTCTCACCTTCCAACGATGTTTGCTTCTGTGATGTGTTTAATAAAAAGATCGTGTTACAAAAAAGTGGTCTAAGATTCCACACTCCTTTGTGGTTTTAATTGCAATTACTTCCACATTTAATTTGACCCTATAATAGTAGCACAGGGGGTGAACGGTTGTTTCTCAATTGGCAGAACAACGCTTTGAAACCTTGTGGCAGCATGAAAATACATTTAATAATTTTAGTTGATTAATTAATAGACTTCCTGGGAAACCCAAAGGCCGGATGCCTTACCCAACGTACTAGCATAGCAATACAAAGCGGGAACGCTGCCAGCATCTTGGGCAACCTGCCGTGGGGACTCAATTTCATTCAAATAAAATATTTTTGACCGACTTCAAAAAAGGAGGAGGTTCTCAAATCGACTGTATGTTCTTTTTTTTTTTGTATGTATGTTACGCGATAACTCCGGTAGTTGTGAACCGATTTTCATGATTCTTTTTTGTTGGAAAGGGGGTACTTCCATAGTGGTCCCATTTCATTTTGAAGAAAATCATCCACCTCGTAGAATGGTTGTTCACGCATAAAGATTCATTTTTATAAATAGCGCCTAACTTTAATTTAGGAGCAATTACTTTAAGGGTTGATTTTGCTATTTCTCCAATTCAAGGCGTTTTCCTCTTAATATACTTTGAGTAGTGTCGTAGTGAGAACCTATTTTTATTATCTCCAGTGTCAAGTCCTGTATAGTGGCGAACTAGGGGATATTTCAATAAAACTTAGCAAATCGACGTAATTCCACGTACTTTTGATGTCGGGTTTTTTAGTACTCAGCCAGATGTCGTTTTAATAATTGTATATTTTTTTAAGTTTATTGAATGTCGCGATGTTTGACCATCATATCATGATATTCAATATTTTTGGGAAATTTACTCCATTACTTTGTAATAATTATTAATATAAAGATCGAACACTAATAAAAAATCCTTCTATTCGGCTGGATTTGAACCAACGTCTTCCAACAAACCTTACGAATTTTTCTATGCGCTTATTGCAAATCTTTTTTTTCTAGTTTTGATTTTTAACGGCATTTCTCTCAAATAAATGTAATCTAGTTTTAGTTTCTAATATTTAAGCTTTTACATTTTATATGTCTAAATACGCAAATGAGTTAAATTTTAGTAGTAATACCTCGGGACATGTTGCGAGACGTGGTGAACATAGATGGAGTAAGGCGATAACCGAATGGTGGCCAAGAAATGGATATAGAAACGTGAGACGTCCTGTAGCGAGATGGGTGGACGACATTGTCAAAATTGCGGGCAGTAGATGGACGAGATTAGCACAGGATCGTGATGGATGGCACGAAATACGGGAGGCCTATACCCAGCAGTGTGTGAAGTCAGGCTGTGGATGATGACGAGTAATATCTCTAAAATATCGTTATGAAATCTGTACGTCATCGTCGCAGATAGTTGAAATACTTTGGAAAACGAGCAGTCCCCAACTATTTGAAGAGACTCATCGCCAGCAGTAGGTCGTGTGATGGGATGACGATGACGATGGTAATGATGTCAGATAACTCAACAGTTTCAACTTCGATTCTTATTTAAATCTTTCTCTCTCTCTCTCTCTCTCTCTCTCAGTAGTATTATTCCCATTTGATGGCGGGATCTGCTTTTCTTGTACTTTCCTTTTACTTTGCTCTATTGGACATGTCATTTTCAGAAACATGTGTGACACTGCGACCTCTTTCATCGTCATCCCACTTTTTAACCATCCTTTTCTTTGGTTCCTAGCCACCTCCTTGGGATTTTGAATCGTTCTTTAATTACTTTTCTTCGTTCCATCGCGACTCTCTCCTAAACTTCCGTGCTTTTTCTAGGTAGGTTTAGGTTTAGGTCTACTTTTTTTAGGTAGGTTTTATAACGATGTAACGTATTTATGCACATACCTCACACACATTTTTGTGTTCAAAATGTCGAAGCTACCTTAATCAGGTCCTAATACGAGTACACCAAGAAAGATAACGATAAACCTTTACAACGACGTCATCAGGGCTCTCAAAGCTACACTACAAATTATAGGACATGCTTGGGCGGCGCCAGAGCCGGCCACACATGGTAGCTTTTTAGATCTTTATATATATCTTTATATATTATCTGTCCACGTCAAACCCGGTCTTCCTCGTTTTCTGGACCCAGGTTTCTTCAGATCCGTCACAGCATTTCCAATGTAGTTGGAACTTCTTACATGCTCTTTTTTTTATAATACTTAGTGACGGTACGTGGGCCTGGTGGTAAGTGATACGCCTGTCCCTAACAGTTGCAGTGCCACTCAGACCTTTAAATCACAAAGATCTGAGGGGCACTGCCACTGTTCCCGATACCATGTGCCTGTAATCCCTTCACCCTTCTTCATTTAGTGTTTTTTTACCCTGCGAAAACGGAACGCAGTAATGCTCACATCACTACTTGGCGGCAGAAATAGGTAAGGTGGCAGTACTTATCTGGAGTTATACAGCTACAAAATGTTCACATTATTCTCATGTAAATCAAATTTTTAATACGAAACAGAAAACGGAATACCATAAAAGAAATCCCACACTTCTCGCTCTCAAATGGCTGTAATAAAGTCGAAATAAAATGATATAAAACTCCAACAAAGTAACACGTGATATTTTATGCGTATGTTCGCAATAAAATTCAGCTTGGACGTTACCGTCTTCACGCTGATACTGACTTATGAACAGCTATGTTACGGTAACAGATTCCGATATTCAATAATTGGATAGTGTATCATATTTTCTGTCTGTTGCACCTAACTGTGTGAATTGCGTTAATAATAGAGTTATAGAAGGGTTGAAGTGGTTATTTGTGCTCGCCTGTATACAGTGACCAAACACAAGTTTCTAATTACATAAAAAAGATAAAAATAAAATAGATCTAGCAAAAACCGTGATAGCCCAATGGTTTGACCTCCGCTTCTCAAATAGAGACCGTGGATTCGAATCCTGCCTCGCACCTCTGAGTTTCTGGGAATTTATATACAAAATTTAATTTGAAATTTACCATGAGCTTTTAGGTGAAGGAGAACATCGTGATTAAACCTGCACGTCGAAGAAAGTTCACAACCAACAGAAAGTCAAATTTTGAGTCCTAATACAAAGCTTCGCGTTTACTCTACACTAGTTAGACCTTGTACAGCGTATGCTGCTACAGGGTGGAGTAGCACCTGTGACACTAACTACCTAAAAATTCAATTAGTCCAAAACAAAGGCCTTAAAATTGCGTTTAATACAACTTTTCGTACAAACTTGTCCAATTTGAACGAAGCTATTAAATTTACCTTAATCAAAATTTACGTAATTAAATTATCTAAAAATAATTACATAGCACAAAACTTACTGTCAAAGTTTCTACACCGGGAGCCCATGGGTTGACTACACCAAACGGCCGCTGGAGACCCTACGTGTACAGTACAATAATATTTTTAGGATGATGTTGGGACTGCCTCGTTTCTGCAGTGCATCGGGGATGTTTGCAGAGTGTAAGACGGATGACGGACATCCTCCGGAAAAAGACAGCATCCCTGATGCGCAGAGCGTAGGACAGCACCAATAGCATCCTACAAACTGTGGCTGGTAGGATTACCTCTTTCATGTGGTAACGCTTCATGAGAAAGGTTAATTTATTTGAAAATTAATGTAAAAAAATGTATCTACTAACACTAATTTATAAGCACTTTTCTTTATTACTAACAAATTATGGAGCTCGATGTCCGAAATAAAAGAATTATTTTTTTTTTTAACTCAAATAACGGTAATAGTTTAATCTTATGTATAGGTAGGCCTCGCCTGCGAAACCTGCAATACGCCGACACTTAAGGCCCATTTAGATGGGGAGAGTTTCTCGCACGCTTCGAGACGAAAACTCGTAGGCGATTCTCGTAAGCAATAATCGCCATAAGATTATCGTATCATAATGTTTACATTCAGGCAAGAACTAAAATCTCGCCTACGATTATGTCATACGAGACTCGTAAGCAACTTAATCGCCTCCTCGACTGTTTACACGGAGAAATATGTAGTAAGGAGATTCTTGCTTACGAGTTTTCGACTTGTCTAAACACGATCTCGTATGACATTTTTTCAAGTTCATACGATTATCGTACAAATCGGTTCGAACCGTTTTGAGTGCGAGAATTGCCATTCGAGTTCAGTGATTACTGCGGTATAACTATGGATATATCAAAATGATGCAAAAACCATTCAAATTTGAAACTGCTGATAATATTAAGTTCATTGCACTGTATAGAAATATAATTTTAATTTATCATTTTTTTTTAAAAATTATGTAACTACTGACACAAACAAAACTGACAATTATGATAAATTTATAGGGCGAGTGAGTGCGTGAGTGACTGAGTGAGTGAGTGAGTG
This sequence comes from Hyposmocoma kahamanoa, assembly GCF_003589595.1. Classification (NCBI taxonomy): domain Eukaryota; kingdom Metazoa; phylum Arthropoda; class Insecta; order Lepidoptera; family Cosmopterigidae; genus Hyposmocoma; species Hyposmocoma kahamanoa. Next base: position 1,575,178 of record NW_020653409.1, on the reverse strand, counting down.
CGTGCGTGCGTGCGTGCGCGCGGGCGTGCGTGCGTGCGTGAGTGAGTGAGTGGTGAGTGAGTGAGAGAGTGATGAGTGAGTGAGTGAGGGGTGAGTGAGTCAGTGAGTGGTGAGTGAGTGAGTGGTGAGTGAGTGGCTGAGTGAGTGAGTGTGTGAGTGGTTAGTGAGTTGTGAGTGAGTCGGTGAGTGAGTGAGTGGTGAGTGAGTGAGTGAGTGAGTGAGTGAGTGGTGAGTGAGTGAGTGAGTGGTGAGTGAGTGAGTGAGTGAGTGAGTAGGGAGTGAGTAGGGAGTGAGTGGGGAGTTAGTGAGGAGTGTTTATTGAAAAGTACATTTACTTGAAAAGTCGTGTCGGCCATCTTGGATTTAGAAATAAATGCTATGTTCGTAATGAGCACCCCCAAATACCTCAAAAACGATACCCAACTTGCCATTATTTGAAAAGTGCGGGCACGACTTTTCATCCTGGATTTAGAAAGGAGTGCCATATTCGTTACGAGAGCACCCTAAATACTATATTGCCCACGCTATATTCGACCACAGAGGCACTCACTCACTCACCGTTATTTGAAATTTTTTTTTCGCTCTTGTTCCATTAATCTTGTCTTAGAAAAGCAGTGATAATCAAAACACCCTCGCGCGCTGCACTCGTGGTAGAAACGGCTGGCACAGAAACTCGAAATACGATTTTTGCTTTCGAGTTCTGTTTACACGGAGACGTTATATTGAAAGGCGAGGAGATTATCGCTCACGTGGACGGTCGATAATCGCAAATGTTTAGACGAGGAAAGTTTTTTTATATTCTTTCGATAATCGTATCTTCGAGACGAGAAACTCTCTCCATCTAAATGGGCCTTTATTGTCGATATCGCTTGCCCCGTCACTATTACCTCAACCACGAGTGACGTAAATCTTTTACGTCTCCCGCCCCTTTTGCTCGTTCAACGTATTCTAATAGCTGCATATTTGTTATGCAGCTATTAGACAAAGCGGCGGCGATGATATCGAACAAATTCTTAACTTTTTGTTAATGTTTATTTAGCGATATCTTCGTTTTCTTTTTTGTAGATGCATCATATTTTCGAATTTTTTTTCTTATATACATATAAATTGATTAAACCTATCATTTTACATTTTAACAATTCACATTATAAAGTATAATAATCATTATTAATTAACATAAAGCCTAAAGCATCCAGTGTAATCTGTTATCATAAGCCTTATATTTTTATGAAATATGTTGTATAAAGACGTTACTAGCCTAAAAATAGCACTAGATATAACATCAAATGTTAATTGTAAGACACTTACGTATAACTTTTTCTGTTAATAAAGAAATTTCAAAATGAAAATTAATCAAACCATGTGGAGCCGAGGAGTGTCAGGCAATAGTCGAAACTTCGCGTGAGAGGAAACTCGTGCCCGTCTTTGGGACGTACATCCAAATGAGTCTATATTGAAAACAGATCTAGAAAGTGTGTGTGTGACGGACACGGCCTTAAGGTAATGTTGAAATCAATTTGCACTGACTACAACACTGATTTTCAAACCCGACCCAGCTATGGCAGCACTACGTGGGCGCACACACACGAAACGCAAAGAAATATCAAATGAAAACAAAATAATTATTAAGAAAAAAATGATGAAATAATTTAAATTCTATACACATTGCATAGACTGCAGGTTTTTCTGTACTTTCCGTTTCATGTACACATTATATTAAGAACATTTCATTGATTGACTGAATGAATATTCATTCATTTTTTGATCTTCTAATGACGCCAATGTCTTTTGTCCAGGAGTTTTCTGGAAACACAGGATGATGATAGTGCATTCCGTTTATTTGCTGCATGCATTCAAATTTAAATAATCTTTTAATAATATATAATAATAATGCACAAACTCAACAAGAGTTTGAAAGAGTAAGGGTACTGATGGAATTACAGGCACATGGGACTTGTTAACTTATATCTCAGGGTGACAGGCGCAGTGGGAGTTCTTCCAAGATATTTGGGCGGGTGACTTGTTTTATCACGTGACTTGGTCTCATAAAAAAAAGACGTTTGATTAAAGTTTGATATTTTTGAATGCTTTTCATTTATATTTTGATTCCGCACGGAATTTCGCCCAACCAAATACATTCTGGTGGTGATCGAAAGGCCCCGTGTATATCAAAATGTACGTACCTAATACGTGACATAATTCAGATAAAAGAGTAAATGATTCAGACCCAGACAATTATAATGTCCATGATCGCGTAAACGCCCAGGATCTTGTTCCGTTGCTCTGGAGTAGTGGTGTTCATGTAAAAATAATATCGATACTTTTTCCGATGTGTTATCGATATTTTGCGATATATCGGTACAAAACATCGATATATTTGACATATCGTAAATAATTCTAAAAGATAAAAGGAAGGAAATTTTACTAAGAATAAATAGGTAAAACCACCAGTTTTGACAATCCAAGTTAATGTATGTTCCCAACACAACAATTTCGCCTGCACTCAAGCAATATTATTTTTTATAATATTGTGTGTGTGCGTCCAATCAATGAGAATATAACCGCTAGTAGTGGTCCATTACGTTACACTAACGGACGACCAGCGAATCAGCGTTCCAAATGCGTTTTGTTTCTGCAAGTACAATTTTGAATTGTGTACTTCCAACTTTGTACGATTTTTCATGTATCGGATAAAATATATCGACAGTAATAATCGATACCGAATGATACGATGATTTATTCGATATGTCGAGTGCATATATAGTTTTTTTTTAAATATCGATATATATCGAGCACTATTACTCTGGAGGCGATATTCGAATAAAAGTGTAAAAGCTGTTGACTATACAATACATCGAAAATATTGCACTCAAATTTGGTGCTATATTATTATACTGTACCTCCAGTGTACCCATTTTGAGTTTAACCCATGTTTAACTCAAAAAATGCTATTTAACTTAAGAATGAAAAAACGTTTTGAATCTGTTTTTATTTTCACTCGTTCTCAAAAATAGATTTTTTTCCAAACCTTTCTAGATTATATAGTCAATCAAGTAATAACTTCATTGCAAAATGAACCTGTAGTTTTCAAAAATGATGTTGGCTTACATAAATAATAATTGTTTATGTCGGTTTACACAAAAAATGGCAATATGTGTAAAGAAGTAAAAAAAATGGGTAAAGAACTAATTTTAGTGTGGTATTTATCGATGCCACACTATACTGTAATTATACAAAACTGAATTTTATGCAGAAATATTTATGTTTATGCATGTAACAATCCCAAGCGTGATGGTAAACATTTAGCGCGGCTATACGACGTAGTGTTAAGAAACCAGTATGCATGACTGACGTACTTTGTCTTGTTTCATGTCAATGTGTCTGAGTGTTCACAAATTCACAAGAAGACAATAGACCTGACTAAACTCGTTACACAAGACTTGACGTCCTTGTAAAGTAATTTTGTAGTCTGGTAACGTAGATTTCCACAAACGTAAACAAACAGCATGAAACAATGATGTACTGTCATGTACGGTAGTTATTTGGGAGCCGAATGTTTATAACGCGTTACTGTAGGGTACTAGAGTGGGTTATGACGACATCTGCAAATAAGGACGCGTATGCGTCTGATCTGGTTTTATGAAAAACAAAATGGTTTTTTTTTTTCAGAATAAATTGTGGATCATTATGGATACTTTACTACAGAGGTTCCGGGTTCGATTCCCAGGGCAAGGGAAATATTTTTATGGCCTTCATTTATTTCTCTCGTGAGTTTGGGTGTAATTTGTGGTTATCCATGGCACCCGCGATTCAGGACTTCCCTAGTTTCCTATGAGTGTGTTCGGTATTTATTTACTGTGGATTTGGTGACCATTGAATATATCGTTAATTTCAGTAAAAGATAATAATTTTACTATATTGTAGTACAAAAGAGATGAGCGATTAATACGACATTTATTAATGCATAAAGTTTTTAAATATGTCGTGGGCAGCCCTTAATAAAGCGAATAGGGGTGGATTATCTTTTTTTACGATACCAAGTGCCGGGACGAACATGGAAGGGTGAATTACAGGAACATGGGACTTGTCAACTTATGTCTCAGGGTGACGGCGGCAACCGCAGTGCTTCTAAGATCTTTGCGATTTAAAACTTTGAGTGCCACTGCAACTGTCATGGATAGGCATGTCGCTTACTATATAAAAAAGAAAAAACTTGGGCGTTTTTGAAAAACCACTCGTTGTTTAACTTTCGTTCACGTTATTGTTTTTCTAAAGACATTCAACGGTTATTAATTGATAATTCGTGTTTTACTATATTTCTGAAAAACATCCTAATATTATAATATTCGCGGTCGTACTGAAGTTTTGCGTCATGTTTCGAAACTCCATTAATTGTTGAAAAAATATAACATCGTTGTGAAGATAGTAGAAAAAATTGTATCCGTTGTGATGTTATAATAATATTGAATGAAAATTATTATACGCTGTTCGTGTTTGATTAGTGTATTATGACGTCCATATGGTGGATCAAAAGAACAGTGGTTCAGGTTGGAATGATGCTATAATTACGTAATTTTTATTGCAAGATTTTTATTGTAGAGGTAGAAATAAACAAAACGTAATAAAAATGGAAGAGAAGGCTGTAACAAAAAACAGTGGTATAAAACACTCGTATAATACTATAAAACACTCTCCTAACTTACATGCGGATGTGCTTATGGATGAATATAAAATAGACACCTACCCCAAAAGGATCTGTATTCGTGAATATACTGATGCTTAATAAGCAGTTAAGTTTACGTGATTGTAGAACACGTTTCCCTTCGAGAATTTTGATGGGAGTGACATCAGAACAAAACAAGTACGAATGACAAAGGATTCAAAATTTCAAAAGTAAGCAGCCAGGAACCAGATAAAAGGGTGATAAAAAGGTGGGATGATAATCAAAGAGGTCGTATCCCCACAAGGTAAACTGCCCAGAAAAGAGTTTGTTAAATTTTCAGTATCTAGTTTTGATAACCTCGGTGGCTCAATGGTTTGCACTATTGACACACCACTGACTGAGAAGGCCCTACGTAATTCCAGGTAGGACCAATTTTGATGAATTTTCCTAGATGATTCTGTCTGAATATTCTAGGTAAGTGAACCAGGTAATTGGAATGATTGTCTGGAAACTTATTATCGTTTATTATTCACTTTTCCCTTATTTAACGTAAATAACTTTGCATAGGTTTTTCCCTGCCTCTTAACCTTTCGATCTTCTCTTCTAGAATCATCGAAGTCGTAACTTTTTTCCTGCAGTATTCTTAACATCTCCTTTTTGGTCTTTCTTTTAGTTCAACTGACTTTACTGTAGCGTTATAGTTCATTTACAGTAGGTCGATTAGTCTTCTTTTCTTGCTCGTTGAAGGTGGCAATCTACTAAATGTGAACATTGAGCAATTTAACGGCCGTATATCACCGCCGAAGTCGACCGAATCGACTAGGGTTAAACAATGTAACCTAACAGGGTATCACATGTATGTATCTAAGTTTATTAAAATGTGAATTGCAATAAATGAAATTAAAGTTAAATGTTTAATAATTATAAAAATAATAATTTAATTAATTTTAAAACAAAAATATTGTGTAATAATTATGTTTATTAATAATTATAGAATTAATATAATTAATTATCTAAACTAATTAACTACGTTCAAGCTTGCGTTGTGTTTAAATTCTATTGTAATTTTGCTACACCCTTTCATGGTATCACATGTATAAGTTTGTCATCCATGTGAAACGCAAATAAATGAATGAATGTCGGGCGATTGGGTCACCTTCAACGAGCAATCGGTGTGCTGGAGACAGGGGGCTTATTTACCTGATCAGTTAGTCGATTATTTCAAACGATTTGCTATTTATCAGTCCGTAAATTTGTGTATAAATTACGTGATTTCGATTCGATGTAAGCAGCGCGTCGAATGCGCCGCCTTCGTCGGCCGAATCGCTTACCAAAGAGGCGGCAGATGAATCTAATTGTGCATCTTCTATATTCCGTGGTACTTGTATTTCTGTTACCGGATCCATTGAAAAACATCATCGCAGCACTTTTAGTGAGACAATAATAAGCCGAATGGATGACGGATTCTGTTACGTTCATTATTTATTAGTTACATAACAATTTACTTAGTTTTTTTAATGCTTGTTATTTGTCACTTATAAGCAATGAGGCACAATGTGCTTTCTATTTCTTTTAAGTCGTGTTGTAGTCGCAAAGTGTTATGTATTGTAGTTATATAATGTGTGTGTACTAGGAACAAATTATTTCAAAGAGTGCACAGCGCTTCAACTGCGCTGCCTTCGTCTTCCAAATTCACGTTGTTTACACCGAATCGACTGCCGTCGACTCGGTGTAAACAACGAATCGTCTGTGCCTTCTTTAACAAAGCATAGTCTTGTAAACACACCATTAGGCTCTAAAGTAACAGAAGAGCATCAGCGCAGTGACTGCAATATATCGCGATATTCATTTCCTGGGATTATCATTCAATATACGGATTTTGGCACAAATATATACCACCGCACTACCACTACGAATGTCAACTTGTCATATCAACAATATGTTCGATTCGTAACGCGATGTTATCGCATTCGTTGCATGAATAAGCACGAATGTCATAAATATTAACCAACGCTCATTTGGACGTTCACTGTCGCGTTTAGCCAATTTACTTGTTGTTTAGTGAACGGCGACATTTTGACAGTAAGCAATCTCGAATATAAATAGAGCAATTTGGTAAAATGAGCGTTTTATTATCGTATCAAGCGTTAATTGTTATAACACGTCGTAAATATTGTTTCACGCAATCATTTTATTTATTCTAAGCGAAGATTGGATAAGGCAGAATATATTCGATACCTCCCACATAAGTTGTTGCGACTCAAAATGCCATTTTTTTGCTTTGTAATTTAAATATATCCTTTTTATGTATATCACATAAATAAATAAAAAAATAAAAACCATTTATTGCAGTAAATATACAGTCCATTTTGTTTTCCAAATTGAATTTAATTGACATGATACCTGTTAAGTTCACCGAGCTCCCAGGACGCGAAGTTCGGTGAACCTAGCAAGCAGATCGGAGTCCCAGCTATCTCTTAACATTTTATTTTAGGTATAGGTTCCATAAGTAAAAGTATAAGTAATCTCTTAGTGTTATGTTTAGTTCAAACATGGAAGCCAAAATATGTATAAAAAAGAATGTATTTAAGTTAAAAAGCAAAAAATAGTATTTTGATTTTCAACAACTTACGTGGGAGGAGGAGGATAATTTATGCCATAAGTAAGGCGATTAACACACTATGCCGCGCCCCGCGACGGAGCGCGGTGGCGCAGACGCAGATCCCCGCGCCACTTAAAGTACTCCCTTCGCAGTTGATCGCCGTAGTGATTGTATATGTAGCCGAGATCCTTCTTTGACAAGAACGGTTAATAATACAGAACTCATTCAGGACGCTGCAGTTATACTGTCTATTCGGTTTTTGTTTACTCAAATAAAAAGACACCGAAGACATTGGATACATACCTTTTTACGAACCAGATCGATAAATGGATAATTTCAACTTCATTACAAAGATTTAAGAAAATATGAAGAACTATTTGGTCGATTTCCAATAGCAAATATAAATTTATCGACGTGGAGATCTATTGTAGAAAACTAACATGTCCTTAAGCTTAAAAATCTGCGCGGTAGTGGGGAGCGCAGTGTGCCACACCCTGCGGTTCACAACGCCGCATCCCGCGCTTAGGAGCGTTGTCAGTGTGTTCGACGGCGCGTGTTTTCCATACAAACTGAGGCACTTCAGAAGAGCTCTCATGGCAAAAAAGTTTTGACGTTGGCTCCGCCCAAATTTGTGAAACAAATATATGCCTGAAGTTCGCGTGACATTCGACAGGAGATGTTGAATTTTGCGCATTAAAAGTACCAGATTCGTTTTAGCGGAATAACTCTAAAACTAAAGGGATTAAAAGAAAATCCGTAGTGACAGTTGTCGATCATGCATAAATATAATTAATTATCTAATTTTTGTCCTATTAACCTGTAGCATTTCGAGGATAAATCGAAAAAATTTGAAAATTAGAAGTCATTTCGTGATTTTTATCTATCGAGGAAACTTTATTGTTTTATGTTTCTGATTAATGTCTATGCTTGAATATATCGTGTAGTTACTCATACAGCATTGTATTTTTAACTTTAAAGTGGATACACCCCTCTAAAATCAAATCGAAGATTAGGAATTTTTCCTCTGCTCCCTCTTAAAGAACGCAGCTCCGCGCTCCGTCGCGGGGAGTGGTGCAGTGTGATAATCACCTTTTTTTTTTTCTTTTTTTTTAAGCAAATTACACGTGAAGTCGTCACACTGATGAAAGTCTACTACTCATTTGTACCATTAAAATACAATTCAAACATCGAGGCAGCCTACAACGAGCTAAACGGGTCACCAACGGATTTGTTTTCATCCAAGTACATAGATGCTTCATAGCTGCTGTTTCGTTGTTTAGCTGAATATAAACCGGAATCTTATTAAAGAAGAGTATACATTGCCCCTTATCTAC
>NW_020653409.1:1500465-1531579 GCF_003589595.1 Hyposmocoma kahamanoa | reverse complement strand
ACAACTTTCCTCGAGAATTCTATATTTAACATAATAGGCACTTGTGGTTGTTATAAAATTCTCGACACTTTGAATTCAGAATTGCGTTGTATAACTGCAGACATTTTAATTTAATACCCTGTAAATAATTAATAAACCAATCGAATCATTATTATTAATTATTGCTGCCTGTCATGCGCTACAGGCGTCGAAATTGGCTCAAAACCTACTATATTAAATCGCAATATCTGAGGGGCAGTGCCACTGCGCCCGTCTCCCTGAGACATAAGTTCACCAGTCTCCCAGCATTATTGTTTGTGATTAAACTCTATGAGTTTTATTTATTTACTGATGTGTCGATAAACCGATCTCTAGAAGTCTATTTACAAAGAGCTAACCTCAGCGTTCTTAACTATTCTCAGAGGAACCTGCCTTACAAATATGCGTTTAATCAACTCAGGCAGTACAGCGGCGGTACGTCGAGCGAAAGCGGCCAGTGTGACATCAAAATGAACTACATTTCATTTTCTACACAAATTTTAAAGAAAACACCCCATCCCTGTCAGACAATGATCAAGAAACTTTTTCTGTTTTTATTAGCGCTACGGAAGCAACGCAAAAGAAATTTTTGTCGAATTCGTATTGAAACTTAATAAAAACACACTCAAGTCTTGTAGCAAAATACAATGTCTAAGCCCGCTAAAATCCCGTTAAAGCCCCGCTCCCGAACCGCGCCCCGCTGCTACCGCTCTGTGGACGGTTGCATAGAATGCAATGGAATATAACTCCCGCGCCCGCATTCGTACCTCGTTCGCCACGCGCCCAGTCTGTACCCGGTCCTTCTGTTCGTCATAGCATTCGGCCCCCAAACCGCGCCCGCCCCACTACCGGATGCAATGTGACAGGGTTTATAAGAACTCGAACATTACAAAAATTCCGGAACGCTGCCGCTCCCGTCTCTGTGTGGTTAGAGCATTGTAATTTGTTGTGCTTGTTGTCATTGTTTTGTTTTTTTTTTTACGTAAAATAAGGGTTAGTTCATTTATTCCATCGAGTATATAACTAGAAAGAGACGAAATGTCATTTAATTTGTTTGAAAACTATTCTGCCATATCAGTACTGTGACAACTGCGCTCCAATTGGCTAACCCGAATTCGAAACAATTGACGGGTGTCGTCAGTTGTTTCACTTCAAATCGCCCAGTTAACTTGAGCTTTGCTATAATGGACGAAAATTGCAAAATGACATATTTAATATTTAATTACCGATGAAAATTGGTTTCGTTTGTTTTGTAATTAGATGTTTTACTGTTGTGTCCACACCACCGAATAGAAGAGCACGGCATTGTTAGAGATATTATCTTAATTACAATAAATACAAAATTTTTTGTAATGTACGGAGACGTACACACAGGTTAGTAGTAGGCCAGTCTGTATTTCAGTGCAAACGACAGTTGATATTTATAAGAGATGTATCGCTAATGTCTTACCAGGAATATATGGCCCTTATTTCGTCTCTATTTCTGGTTATATACTCTATAATTTATTCATTCATTCTTTCAATGTTGCGATTTCATAATTTTCTTACCTTATAAATGTAGACAAATTGTATTTGACAAACGATATGACCTTTTATCTCGGTTTAAAAGTGAATACCTGCAAATGTCGAATTCTACAGTTTAATGTTAAATCACTTTCGATTTTCACGTCGTGCTGTCACACGATCGATGTGTTAAATGTCAAACGTGTCAGATAAAAATAGAAGGCAAGCACGATCACGTACTTGGCATAATAATGTAACGTGTTAAAGTTTACCTGCAGACACATCGTTTAGTCTATGGGGCAAATCGTTTAGTATACATCGCCAGTTTGCCAGAACAACGAGTTATCTCTAAAACATCGACATATATAAATAACACGTTGTTCTGACAAACGGGCGACATATAGTCAAATTATACTTAGTAATAAAAAATAAGAATGTAACTGTAGGACAGAACAGTGAATGACGAGAGAGAAGAAAATGAATGAGTGGGCAAGAGAGAGAGAGAGAGAGAGAGAGAGAGAGAATGAGCGAGAAAGGTAGCGGGCAACGTTTTTACAGGATTTGTTATTGAATTTTAAAACAATTTTAATTTCAATCGAAAAAATCTCACAATGTGGATCAAGCTTTGTTTATTAACTTTTATTTTTTATTTAGTTATATATACAGGGTGTATTTTTCCTTCAATAAATATGAGATATCAAAAAACATTAAACTGATATCGAAAGTACGTTACCACATGAGTAAAACGACATCAATAACTTTTTTTAAATAAAACTATTATCAAAATATTTTAAAGTTTGGCATTCGTAGAGAGGCATTCGTTTCGAACAACTGGTTTAAATATTTGCAAATTTTTGTACTTTCTTCAAAGTAATGAAATAATTTTTTATTCAATTAAAGTATGTATAGTTTTATTACTTTAAATAAATAATAGCAGTTTTGTTATTATGAAGACTTATTGTTACTTCTTAAAGTAGGTCAACTGAAGCCTCTTTACGAATATCATAATTAAATGTATGAGAGTGTTTTAAATGTTAAACGATTTCAAAACATAACATTAACGAGATTTTAATTACAACGTCGTATGGTTGTTCAGTTTGACGTACAACAATATTCTCACCATATATTTATTTACCTAAACACAGTAAAAGTAACATACATAGAGTAATAAATATCTCCCTCTGAAATCCCAGAATTATTGTATTATAATTTGTTTCTATATTTTGTGCAATGACAATATCGTACTGGTAATAAAAAGTGTATTTTTTCAGAAGCGATTAAAAAAGAAATACTTATTTCCTGTGAAAGATTATTAAAATTTATGTGTAGGTTAAAGTTTATTACAGACATCTAAACAATTTCCTATTGGCAACTATATTTAATATTAAAAACGAATTTCATATTTTTGAGTAAAGACAGTTTTGTCCAGAACTAGCTCGTATAAAGTTTGTCTCTATTGTCTATTGTCTATTCTAACGACCGTTTTATTGACGTGTAGAGCATCAAATTTTACGTTCAGCAATGGTACACTTTTAAATTTTACGTTTTTCGAGTTACAACACTATTGTAATAGCAGTGCGATACATTTAAAACAAATGTTGTGTAATTCTATACTTAAAAATATATATTTTTTAAATTAGAAAACTACCGCGGGACTCACACGTTCAACTAAATTAAAGCATTAACTCACGTATTAAGTCGATTGTTTTTATTTTGCTCGATAGATTTCGAACCAATTAAGGCTCATAATTAAGGATCACGTCCTTAATTATGAGCTTACGTGGCGGCGACTCGACGAAAACTGAGTAAAAATTCGATTTAAACACGTGAGTTATCCGTTAGTTCGGATTTAGTCAATAAAAATAAATAAAAAATGCAACTACTTTGTGTTAAATTTTCTGCCTTCTGTTTTTAATGATTCCGGGATTTCAGATGCAGGTATTGTGTACACTATTTCATATACCTACATAGTGTGCATAATACTTGACGTTTGTGAGTAATAACATAGGCTTTGTTCAATAACAAAAATTCGACAAGAAACTATGCAAATATCTAGGTATTTATATAACTTGCATATAGATACTTCTATTTCCGTATAGAATTCTCTCGCTTTATGTCGCTCTCGCGCAAGTTGCGCCCTGTCGTGCTACAGGTGTGGTATTTTGACACAGACAGAAAAACTTTATATTTTAAAACATTTTAGGACACAAAAAACTAGGAATTGTGTCATTCATCCGCCGGATTAGGAGAAATTTTGGTCTTAGTTGAGTTTATTTTGTGTTTTATCCTTTTTACTTGGACAAAGTGACGTTATCTTTATTATTTATCGGCTTCTCCGAAAATCAACATAACAAGGCCTTTTCCAACGTTTAGCTACAAAATACTAAGTGGCCGCCGTTTTGGAAACATTTTAAATATGACTGTTTTATTTTGTGTTTTATCCTATGTTATTTTATTCGCTTTTTGTCACATGTAAACCAAAATCACTAAACAAACAATTTTCTTTCATTCTTTCTAAAATATTTTATAAATTATAACCCCGAATGTGAATTTTGCCAGGAGTTTGTAATCCCAACTTTCGATGTAACGTGCCATCTGTTGCATAACACTGTCTTTTGTTTGTCCCTGTATTTTGTTACTGCGTGCTTTATAGAGTATTTATATTAATTGTTAAACAAAGTAATTTCATGTATTATAATCACTATCCTATTTTATTTTCATTTATAGGTATAAAAATATACAATTATACTGTAGTAAAGACTTCTAAATGTTACGGAGTTTTGTTGATATATAGCATTTATTTATATAGCAAATAAAACTATGTATTTTTTCGACTGAGATGATTAAGTCCATTCAATGACTTGGATGAAGTCTGTGTACAATAAAATAGGATCAGGAGGGGTAAGAGGAATACCGGGGGGAGAGGGACTTGAAGCCTTTCAGCTCTTAGACTCAATTTATATTGCGGCAGAAAAGAATGGAAGCGATTTTTTGTAACGATATTGTACATAGCATAATGAACTTTATGGTCAACTGTGTAACGTACAAACTAGATACGAACCAAAATCTTTCGCAAGCATTCTCGAGCATGCGCGAGAATTTCGCGGAAGATTGTGGTCCATTTCGTTCCGCCACAATGTAAATTGATCCTTAATCTAAAGAGTTTATCGCTATAGTCTCTCAGTCGATAAAACAGACAAACAAATTAGTTTTAAACAATTTTAAAGAGATGTCGGTACGATGCTCCAAATCCAAAAGGCGGCAAAAAAAATTTGACAGTCGTTAAATCTTGAGAATACACAGGTATACAATTACAATTATAAGAAATACGATGATTGTTCCTCTTACTACATCTTTTGGGGAAAGAGAAACGTTAGCATAATTTGCACGTTTTAATACATTATAAGTATAGAATTTAGCATAATGATTAATTATTGTTAAAACATGTTAAGCTAAAAAACAAAGGTATAAGTAGTTGTATAGTGAGTTAATATCGATGATCCAGTGCACACTTGCACTAAGTGCGTAATTACGCACCCCCTTTTTTTGTTGTTTTATCTGTGCCAGATATAATAAATGTCACCCTGAATGTCACATTCATCAGAACTCCAATATGTTGTTTCTTTCTTGTAAAACCGTCACGACAAATAAACTAACTAAGCCCAAAACGGTACTTACTTACTTACTTACCAAAATTGAAGTATTCTTATGTTTTTAGGGAATTACTTACTATGTAGTAAGACTCAGAATATTCGTCGCAATTTGTGCACAATCACGTAACGTGATCTTAGTACTGAGTGATACGAGCACAAATATAATAATTGCATACTATTGGATGATTTTTAATTTGGAAAGTTTTTTATTTATTCCAATACAAATGTTACATTAATATTTCTAGTTAAATATCAGCACTGCACTTCGTCAATACGTACTAAAATAAATAAAAATTTGGGATTTGCAAGAGATTTTTAGCCTAAAAAACTAACCTAACCTCAAAAAAAATCCCCGGCTCAAAAGTTCTTATTATACTGGCAGCATTGCCTCTCTGGACGGCAATGGACATTTGCTGAACCCACGACCCAGAGTGGTGATCGCAGCCTCTTTAATTATCTAAAGTACTAAGCACTACACACGTCTACTCAAATGTGTTAAGTGAGATAATTCTGCAAGCGTATTGTAAGAACCATTAAGTTATAAAGTAAATTACTAACTTGTAGTTACACTATTTTATAAATGCTATAAATCAGTCACACATAGCAAATTGTTTCTGGAATTCGAAACCAAACTTTCAAATTGCTCTACTGCGAAATTTCCAAAAGTGCAGTTAGTACAAGTGGGATATGTTCTTCGTAGAGCTCTAAACATTTGACACAAAATAAAGTGTTTTCCTCTTACTTCACTTGTCTATAATGAAATCGTGAATTCATCGAGTATATAATCAGAAATAGAGACGAAATGTCATTTAATTTGTTTGAAAACGTTTGCACCAAATCATGCCGGTGACAACTGCGTTCAGATTGACCAGCCCAATAGTCGAAACAATTGACGGGTGTTGTCAATTGTTTCACTTCAAATCGACCAGTTTAACTTGAGCTTTGCTATAATGGACGTACAATGCAAAATTACATATTTAATATTTACCGATGAAATGCGATTCCGTTTATTTTGTAATTAGATGTTTTGCTGTTTTTCCCACACCACCGAATTGAACAGCCTCCATTGTTAGAGATATTATCTTTATTACTATAAATACAGAACATTTTTGGAATATACGAAGACGTACACACAGGTCAGTTGTTGGCGCTGTACTATTTTAGTTTTCTAAGATGTGATTTCAGAGCAAATGAGAGTTGATATTTAAAAGTAATATAAGGCCCATTTGCCTGATGAGGTGCCAGAAATGGATGACCCTTGTTTCGTCTCTATTTCTGGTTATATACTCGATGCGTTAATTAGTACCCTTGTGGACAGATACCACTGACAGTATCACTGTGACGCACAAAACCATCTTTATTAAGTCAGAATTAGTTACCGTTAAACACTGATAATACTAGAGGAATGTTTTAACCAACGACCCATTGGAATCTGGTACATTTTTTGCCTCGAAAACCTTGAAAACGTTTTATGGTACATTAGAGAAGTCAAGGTTGTTAAAGCCTCTCAAAAGACTTTATATTTGTGTATTTTTATGTAACGATAAAAATCATTATTCGATTTTGTTTCTTAAACTCAATTTTAAGAGCTATACTGTGTTTATTTTGCTCAAAATGTTAACATGGTGTCGTAATTTTGATAGTTATAGCACCTTTATAGTGGGTTAAAAGTAGGTGCATATTACATCACTAGGTGCTTTAGCTAAAAACCATCCAGAATGTAATGCATTTATTTGGGCTCTAAATGACATTAGATATAATGTTGGTATGCATACGAAACAAATTTACAACATATTTCAGGCTCTATGGTATCCCATACCATGGATTCGAACCATGGAGAGTGTCTATGAGAGATAAGTTTAAAGATTCTTAGACTAACGTTACAGTACATTTATGAAAATGTTATTTATGTTAAGAAAATTTTTTTTTATGAAACAGTGTCAGATATAACATTAACACGAGGAATAAAAATAAGCCTAGATGTTCTTGACAGTCGTCTTCATAGAGTCTCAAATTCATTTAAACAGCAATATATACGCTTTTGATATTCAAAATTTGCCATTTACGAGGTTAAAAACTATTGTGGAACAAAAACTTTATCCTAAAGGTTATTATACAAATTCTGCGCACTTCGATAACAAAAATCCGTGGTAGTGACTCGTTTAGCTCTTGCACATAGTCTCGATCTAAGATGTTTAAATTAAATATTGTAATGATAAATGTATTAATTATAATGTATATTTACAAACAGCAACCCCTAGAATTTCTTGCTCATTCTACTCAGGGGAATCTGCCTTACGAATGACCAGTAGAGTTTTTTCAATACTACAATTTCAAGCGTAATTATTTGACTTCGACTTTGGACCATAAAAGAAGACCTCGGAATGAAACTTAAAGCGTTCGAAATGTGGTGCTATCGTTGAATGCTCCGCATCAATTGGACGGACAAGATCACGAATATTGAGATTCTTCAATGTATGGCGAAGAATGTGGAGTTGGTACACACTGTCAAGCAGCGGAAGGTTGCCTATTTAGGTCATATACTGCAACATGACAAACATCATCTATTACACACCATAATGATGGGTAAAATAGCTGGGACGCGGAAGGTTGGAAGAAGGAAAATGACATGGCTTCGTAACATCACGGAGTGGCCTGGCATCAAGACCGTCGTACAACTGTTCAGGCTAGCTTAGGGCCAAGAAAGATATAGTAAACTGAACGTCGAGCTTTAATGATGGAGAGGCATTTGAAAAAGATGAAGAATAGTTTGTCTCTGATGTATAGTTTATTTATTCTGGGTCTGGTGGGGTACAATGAAATAGGGGTACGAAGAGAATTAATAATGGCTTTGTATGTGTTCAAATTGTTGAGAGGCAAGCCGTGCAATGCAGAGGTTTTGAGTCTTGTAGGTGTTTGTGTTCCCGATAGGTAGATATTAGTTGTTGGCGATACCTCGTGGGAGAACCAACCTGCTGAACAGGGCACCATTGACACGAGTGATGAGGATTTTATATGTTATTGATGGGAAAATTTGAACCCATTTGCTTGTCCTCCGTGTGAATTCAATGAAATAGCTTTATTTGTAATGAGTTATGGAATATAAAAACAGTTTGTAATGTAATACGTTATAACATAATTTGGTAGATATAATATAATTTAGAATATAATAATAATGCAGTCAATAATATTGAATAAATGATAATTTTGGCTATACTATTTGAATTAGGTTAGTCCTGTAATGATGTGTGCTAGCTTGTGTATGTTAAATAAATAAGTAAATATAATAATAATAAATCTTTATTTTGAACAACAGGGATCCATGAAGTGTTAGTAATAAAAAAAATTAGGTTAGTACTTAAATTCTGCTACGGAATTTGTAGTTATTATTAAATGCCGCATCACAGAGCACTCACTCCTATCCGCTTTAGTCTTCAGTAGGCCGTTGCTGCTGCCACGTATTTTGTTTAATAAAGACGCCGACTTCTTTCGTAAGAGTGCCATGAAGCTGTCGACGCGAGCTTCAGCAAACATGGCAGACGTATTGCAGGACCGTGCCAGCCCCAGCAGCGTCCTGAAGCCGCTATTGTATTGCGTACGCTAGGCGCTTGGCTTTGGGCTGGCCCACATCATCAAAAACTTACCTTGTGAAGGAACTTTGCACATCCAGTATTGAGTTTATATAAGGTCACGGTCTTGGTTTTGAGTTCATAAATATGTATACACTTTTTGAATTATGAATGTGATTTTAAACGAGGTTTTAATAGTATCGAAAGAGTTGTATGACT
This sequence comes from Hyposmocoma kahamanoa, assembly GCF_003589595.1. Lineage (NCBI taxonomy): Eukaryota > Metazoa > Arthropoda > Insecta > Lepidoptera > Cosmopterigidae > Hyposmocoma > Hyposmocoma kahamanoa. Next base: position 1,522,617 of record NW_020653409.1, on the reverse strand, counting down.
CATTTTAAATATCACTCGCGTACACTGGTCTTCTTTTGTTTTGGGCAAAAAGGCGTGTCACAAAATTGGGCTCCATAAAACACTGTCAATCGTAACAATTTTCTTTTTTTTTGTGATATCAATTCACGGGACGACGAGTCGCGTCGCGTCGAGTCGCTAGACGATAGAATTTGCAATGCCACCCAAGAGCTTTAAATAACTAAATTGGATGGACACAGCCACTCCGCTATAAGCACCCTGAGATATAAGTTGATAAGCGTTATGTACCTGTAATTTCATCAGCACCTTTTCAACTTATTTATAACGTTTATAAGACAGATTACGAATAAAAATCTAATTGTGATAGGGTTACATAATTGTATTTTTATTCGTGATTATTTTTATTCGAATGAAAATCGAATTGTGTAATACAGTTACATAGTGACTAAAACGTGGCTCGTTTATTTCCAATCACACCAAATCAATTATCGCATCCTTGGTCCCAGCCGCACGACTTGCTCGTTCCGTCACTTGGTATTATGAAATAAATATAAATAAATGGTTTCATTTTACAAGTACATTTTAGAACAAACTATCAATAACACGTTGACATCTTACTGTATTGGAGCATCCAGCTAACCTTCTATCTATACAAACGTTTTAGAGTGCTTATATGCGGCGGCTTTTAACAGCGATGCAAACGCGCGATCGTGAAACGCGCCGTTTGCACCGTTACACTTGCGATTTATAGGCAATTGAGTCAATACAAACGCGCAATTGCATCGATACAAACGCTTATAAATCACAAGAGTAGCGATTCAACCGCGCGTTTGCATCGATGCTTAAAGACGTGCATGTGTAAAGGTGGACAATTAGCCACTGCATCGCTACTGTATCGCGTTTGCATCGCGTTTGCATCGCTGCTAAATGTCGCCGCGTATAATCAAATATTGAAGCGCACATTTATAGATAGATAGATAAAGCATTTATTCAGAACATTGCATGACAGCATTACATATAACAAGAAAAGGAAAGTTACAACAAATAATGCACTGAAAAGGTTTCGGCTCAGCACAATGCTGTCAACTTTATAAATCAGCAGCGCTGATATTCTGCAGACACCTTGGTTGCGTAACGAACACTCGGCGGCACATCAGGTGCAACAGTTGCACTACAAATCCGCTACTATTACATATGGAATAAGGACCCTTTCAATGTCGAATTGCTGCGCCCCATGCGTCACCGTCCACACAACAACAACTTACTTAAATAAAAAAAAGACAGATAGCAGGTGCAATAACCCTAACTATTTCTTTGCTTAATTAAATCCGTTATCAAAGTCCTCAACCTCATTGCCTAACCGTTATTACCTCGTTTATCTTTTTATTTGTATTGAAAATGAGAATTCTATGGATTGGTAAATATATGCGAGTGTTATCAAAATTTTGAATATACGGTAAATACTACACAATTATTTGTTTACCTGACCTAGATAGGTCAAAAGCAATTCCTTGCCGAGTCGATGAGACTGTCTTTTAGGTCATTAACTTTAGTTAAAACTTTATACTTTTTTTTTCTATTCTTACTGTTTTTAATATTATCTCTTACTTTGTGTTAACAATCTATGATTATAGTTTCGGTGAGATGCTGCCAGATGGCGTTGTACCATTATGTGTATTTTCTAAAACGCAACATTGAGTTGTTAACAAAAATTATATGTATTAACAATTGTGTGATTTCAAATACATGAAAATAATATCAGTGTTGCCAGATGGTAACGTTTCTTACATTTTCCGTAACTTGTGACCCTCTGACTTAATACGTACCTTAGTAACTTTTATTTTTAAAGCAAGTTTTTGTAGCTTTTGAGAACGATAAGTTTTTTTTAGATTTAACTACATTCATGAAAGTAGCGAAAAATGTTCATTTACACACATATTTATTTTTATTTGTTTATGTGTTCAATAAATTAGCATTTAGTGACCATTTGTGTACCATCAATTAACTATTACGTTGTCTAGAAGAGATTGCTATCTAACAATGAGGCTTACTCGTCTTTTGTCTCTTTTGTTATGTATTTGTTCTTGTCTGCAAGTAACTTTGTAATCTCTATCCGCACTTACTTTTTCGTAACTAAGTACGACGTACGACCTTACTCAGCTTCCAATCAAATTTCTCAAATTTCCTTCTTCAATAATGGTCAGATGTCTACCTTTTTTATACCATCATCATCATCAACAGCCTCTCGTATTCCAGTGCTGGAAATAGGCCTCTCCCAATGCTCGCCATTTAGCCCGGCCCTCAGCTCGTTGCATCCATCTGCTGTCAGCAGTCCTTCGCAAATCGTCACTCCATCTGGCCAAAGGGCTAGGGCCTTTTTTCTATGAATATAACTATTTTGTGGAAGCTACAGCTTAAAAATATGTTTCCATAAAGAATTGCTCAATTCTAGTTACGACACTTTGACAATAGGGAAGTATCAAGCAAATCAAAATACTGGCCACCTATTACACATTTGCAATTTTTTAACCGCCACGGAACAAACAATAATTTGAATTTAAAATGTCGCTCGATTCGCGGTCGTTGACATTTGACAGTTGACCTGCATTAAACCGGTTCTTGATCTACTGCATTATTAATATGTGGCCTACTGTTCGATGAAGCGGCTTTATTTTTATTGGGATAGGGGGTCATGGAATATTCTATTAAGAGTCATGACGAGGCATTGTAGGGGAACATGGCCTAACTTTTGGAGTTAACACATTAGTCAAGCAGAGAGAGTAATGGAGATACAGTAGTAGTTTTTACTATTGTAACGGCTTTGTGATCAATTGGGAGCTGCGATGCCATGAATATTTTTTTATTTTTCTTTTAAGTCCCTCCTTCCACCGCCTGATATTTATTATTCTGGGATCTGGAATATTGTTTCTAAGTATGTTTCTTTAAAATCTTCTCTCTTTACTCATTATGTATATATATTTATACAATGAAGTCTTTACAAGAAACTCAGTCTCTTAATATTAAAAAAAATGTCATTTTATTCATTTAAATTTTGTGCGAATTACATTTTCTGAAATTTGACCAACTTGTCCTAATTTTTTTCATTCCATACTATGAAATAATCCTTACATAAAACTAAGTCGATCGCCATAAAAAAAACTATTTTATGGACAACCCACGCTTGGTCAAAAATTGACTATGCCAAAATTGTTTTCACAAAAACAGACTTAATGGTTACGACAGTTCCTTTGTATTTTCTACGGTTTCGAATTTCCCCATACTGTTCCATTTAAAAATCACTATACACATACATGTATGTATACATTTTTTTTATTTAATTAACATTATAATTATAAAATATTTGCATATGTGTCAAAATTTAAAATAAGAATTAAAATAATATCCTTGTTCTTAATTAAGCTAAGTTGTATAAAGTTATTTGTAAAATTGTAAAAATAATAATAATTTAATAAAATAATAAAAAAAATCATAAAATTGAAAAATAACGATCATTTAATAAAATTGTAAAAATAACATTGAAATAATCAATTAATGAAATAGATGGCCACGGATAGACAGAAACTCTCATACATGGACAAAAGTTTCGTAACATATAACTCCCATCTTTTTGCAACCGAGGTCAAAAAGGTTAAAGACCACACATCCTTCAGTGATAATCAAACCCAAGACCTCCTTCATGGAAGGTTATGCAAACTAGGGCGCCATTAAACAAACGTACATAGCTATTGATGAGTAAGAACGTGGTCTTATCAATTAGTGAGTAACGATAACTGCGAAACCTGTGCTGTGTTTGCATGACATCGAGAGTGAAAATGAACAATTTAGTGGTCAGCCACTAATAATGCAGTTTCTACGGCGTTTGCGCCCGACCATTAACTACTGCTTGAGTGGTTTTGATTGCTTTGATTAAACGGACAGTTAACTGTATGTCGATTTATAAACCATAAAAATAGTTATTAGGCTATAGAGTATGTCTACTAATACACACACCGGCACATTTAGCTGAACGAAAAATAATGAGAACATAATATTATAAATTAGAATTTAATACATAGATCGCATATACACAAAATTCCTTCCAACCATCTGGTCTCAACAGCGACTATTTTGCCGTACTAGAGTTATGACTCTTGTTGCGAACGCAACAGAATTTAAGTAACTTAATGTCATTTTCGAAGCATTAACTAAACGCTCATCAAGGGCACATTACTTAGGCCGGGGGTTATATTTTGAACCAATCAACTAACACCGCGTACATATTATTTCTTCTCTACCACATATTTAACGAACTTTTCGTACGAACTAACAAAGGTCAAAAAGAATTGTACTTTCATAAGAAACCACCACTGTTTATAGACGAATGGCAATACTCTCGTAAACCAGTTACCTATTGCCAATATATTATTACAGTCAACTATAAATCGTCTTTAATTTTACGAGCTCATTGAGATCCACAACATCTTCTTCTTGGATCTGGCGGCTACAACTCTCTTAAGTAAGTTTAGGAACGAGTCAGTAGACCTCACAAATTTCTTTATGTTACATGCTTGTTGCAGATTGTTGTTTAAATTGGAATTAGTCATAAAGTGGCAATTAAATTAATATATTTTACCCTCGACTTGAAACAAAGGTTCATCAAAACTTATGTCTGGAGTACCGTACTGTATGTATGTGAGACACGGACAATAACAAACAAAGACACAGAGAGATACGAGTCATTTAAAATGTGGTGCTGGAAGCGAATGGAAAAAATAAAATGGATTGAAAAGACATCAGATGAGAAAGTTTTAGCAAGGCTTGGGAAGGAGAAATGTCGTTTAAATGCAAAAGAGAGGAGAAGGAGGAAAAGGTTTGAACATTTGTTACGTAATAACGAATTTGTGAGAGTGATAACTGATAGACGGGAAACGAAGAGAGGAAGACCAACAATGGCGTATAGTGAACAAATAAAGAAGAAGATCAAAGTGAACAGCTATAAAGAGGTCAAGGAGTTGGCTATGAACCGACAGGAGTGGAGATGGCTACACCGACAAGAGTCTGACCATCGACTTAAAGCAGCCTTACTCAACCTTTATTAACTGTCTCAGTCGCCGATACGGTAACCGTACCGTACTAGTCTGCCACGCACAGATCCCGGGTGCGATTCCCGGGCCGGAAGAAATATTTGTATGGCCTACATTTATTTCTCTCGTGAGTTTGGGTGTAATTTGTAGTTTGTAATTTGTAATTTGTAATTTGTAGGTAGCGACACAGGGTTTCCTTAGTTTACGCAATTCAGAAGAACGCAAAACCTGTATTAAATAGGAAATTTAAAAAAAAATAATGATAAAAAAATCGTCGCCTATTTTTTTAATTGCAAATTAGGTTTAAAATAAAAAAGATTTTGAAAAACCACTGCATTAATTAGGGGATTTCACTTGTGTTCCACTAAATTGACGGTAAGTGTATTTATAACTATTATAAATATTACGAGTTTTTGCCTGGTTTACGACACACGTAAACGGTATTAGAAAAGTGAGTAGTTAGATTTCTATATACACTTAGGGACATAAATATGAGTTCCTCTAAATAGAGGAACGCTTAAAATAGCCACATACCAGTTAGTTTAGCTTGAAAAAAAAGAATGACTTCAAACTTCTGATTTCGACAAAACATTTTGGTTTAAGAGGCCAGTGGGTCGTAATATGAACATGTTATCATAAATAAACATTTTCTTCGCGTTCCTCGACATAAATGTGCACAGACTTATATAAAAAATGTGAAAACGACAAACGCTTTTCATTTATAAGAATTTTGAAAGAATGAATGAATGAAATTTTTCTATTGTCACTCTAAATTTTAATAGCGTGTCGGGTAATTCTATAATTCTTGTTCGTGTTTTGTTTTTAAAGTAAGTCGTAATAGTGTATAGATATGTAAGTTGCTTTATTCTTAAAGTAAGTGTACATTAATGATTATTGATTAACTTTAAAAATAAAGCAGCTATACATATTGAGTTCTTAGGTTTTCGCGATTAGGAAATGATACAAATTTTTTTGGATTCGCGTATATTTGTTTTTTTAAACAAACCAACGGTTCGGATCCTTTACAGGTCCCATGATCAAGGCTAACTATAGTTACTTATACAAAATTATATACAACAATTACAAAATCATTATTAACTAGGAATATGGAAACAGTCAATTATCGTTCCTATTTTCAAAAATGGTGATAAGCATAATATTGCTAACTATCGTGGTATCTCGAAACTGTCCATTGTGCCTAAACTCTTTGAGAAAATAATTTACGACACGTTATCTTCTGTAATAAGACCATTGATTACGCCTAGTCAACACGGATTCATTAGTGGCCGATCTACAGAATCTAATCTGTGTGAGTTTTTACATTTTACCCTTGAGGCAATGGAAAAAGGATATCAGGTGGATGCCGTGTATACCGATTTTTCTAAAGCATTCGATAAAATCTCGCATAACTTATTGATAAATAAACTTGAAGAAATCGGTATTCACGGGGATCTCTTGAGATGGTTGACCTCTTATATGCGCGATAGGTCCCAGGCAGTGGCAGTCAAAGGTTATACCTCTAGCTTTATTCCCATAACTTCTGGTGTGCCGCAGGGTTCCCACCTCGGTCCTCTTCTATTCAATGTATTTATCAATGGTATCGTGCATTGTTTTAATAATTCTAAATCTCTTATGTATGCTGACGATACTAAAATATTTACTCTTGTTAGATCTGTAGAACATTGTCACCTGTTTCAAGAACACTTAAATAACTTTTATGAATATTGCTCTGTAAATTTTCTAAAGTTAAATATTGGTAAATGTCACTCAATTACCTTTTCTCGCAAGAAAATACCCATTAGTTATGATTATAAATTTAATAACACCACAATATACAGAGTGACCGAGGTGAGAGACCTGGGTGTATGCCTCGATAGTGAACTGAACTTTGCTTCGCATATTGATCAGGCTGCAGCCAAGGCTTATAAAATGCTGGGTTTTGTTTTTCGACAGTGCAAAGACTTCAAGAATGTCAATACATATATTATATTGTATAACTCCCTGGTCCGAAGTCATTTAGAATATGCTTCGACAGCATGGAACCCTCATTATGCCAAGCATATAGACCAGGTAGAAAGTATTCAGAATAAGTTTTTAAGAAGACTAAGATATAGGTTTAAGGGCTCTATGCCCCAGTTTCAGTCGTTAGAATTAAGACGCGAACACAGAGATCAAGTGTTTCTGTTTAAGATTATAAATGGCATCGTTGATTCTCCTTTCTTAATGAGTCGTATTTCATTCAAATGTCCTAGGGTTAATACTCGCTCCAACACAACATTGTTTTTCGTACCTATTTGCAGTACTAACTACGCTGGGAATAGGTTTCTAATCAGAGCATGTAAATCTTATAATGATCGTTACCACCACATTGATATATTTACCTGTAAACTAAATTGTTTTTGTCAAATGTTAAAAAAGTAGATTTTGGTTGATAAATTAAGTAATTATTTCTTTTCTGCAATAATAGTCTCAATTTTTTAAAACTTGTTTAGAGCTTTGTCATTTGGTTAGTTGTTTACAGAGTTTTGTCATTGTGTAGTAGATTAAGTGCTTTCGGCCTTCACTTTGTGAATTATCTATCATTGGAAACAAAATTTGGCTAAATTTAATATTTAATAGGTAAACAAAACATTTATGTAATATGTAAGCTGTATGTTTCTTTAAATAAATAAATAAATAAATAAACTATTATAGTCATCATCAACCGATTATTACGTCCCACTGCTCTGCATAGGACCCCTAGGTAGCTTTAGGCTATAGTCCGCCCGACTGGCTTTATGGCTGAACTTCCCAAGTCTCTGTGAACCCTCAACATGTATGCGATATTTTCCTCTGCCTAGTAGCTACTAAACATTTACAAATGCACGTAATTTGGAACATGTCGCCATAGGGACTCGAACCGTTGATCTCCCAATTGAGAAGCGGTTGTTTCACAGGTGAATTGAAATTTTAATTAAAATGTAACTATATAATCTCTCAAAATAATTGTCACTATAAAGTTATAAAACATAGATTACCGTTAAAATAATCTCATATCGAAAAAGAAATAGAATGCATTCGAAATATATTTTTAAATTCAAATTTATTCTTTATTTAGAACTGGCGTGTTCTAAATTTCAAACTGACCAATTAAAAAGAATGATTTATTTATAAATAGCTTTGAAAACGTGGCCAGTATTTTTTTTATTAATAGCATTGTGCTTTTATTTTTTTTTAAATTCATAGTTAACTTGCGGTTATTGAGGTTGTGGTATGGTTTACTTATCTGAGATTGTACTTCTGTTTCTTATTCTTTCAATCTTAAATGATTCTGTGAGTGTATTTGTTAGAAGACAGTTTGAACAAATTGAATTAATAATAGTCAATATTATACAGTTTTCCCCCGTAAATGGTCTACAATGAGTACCACAATAATGAAATTAACTGCTGTCTGCTACACAGAACATCCAGGTTATAACCAGAAAATTTGTCTCCCAAATGAGAGATAATTAGTTGTGAAATCAGTGAAACAGTTAAAAAAATTACAGGTTTGATACGAATTGATAATGGTTTTTAATAAAAAAAAAACGAACCGATTTCAAACTTTGCATAAATGTACATACAAACTGAACCTAAAAAGATAACAATCGGTTCCAATTGGACCAATACTGAGATTCCCTCTTTTCAACAAAAAAAAACAATAAAATCGGTTTAAAAATAATCCGGAAGTAAAGTAAAGCCGGACTAATCACGTGACAGACACACATAGTTAATCTGAGTAACATTGTATGTTACTTTTGTTATTTTTAAATGGTTCAATATAATAATTGTAGTATTAGTTTTACTTGATCTTAGTAAATAACTTATCATTGAAGTGAATAAAGTTTTTATCTATAGAATGTAGGTATTTCTATAACTTCAGCAATTTAGGATTCAAATTAACGTTAACAGTCAATACGAACACTATAATAAAGAAATGCCTATAATTATAAAAGTAATATTTATGGGAAACAGACTCAACAAAAAAAAAATTACGTCTGTAGTCTCACGCGAAATTGAATGCTGTCGCAGCCAAAAATTTTGGAATTTAAAAAGCATAATTTGAAAAAAAAGTAAATGAGACCAATACTTATAGGAAATGAAACTATTTTTCTGGATTTAAAGCGCGTACATTTGTTTTTTCAAACAAACCAACGTTTCGGACCTTTTACATGTCCCGTGGTCACGGTTGACTGAGGTGGTACAGTCATCAACCAATTATGTCTAATATTACTGCAAACCACCCCATTTTTCACTATAGTTACAAAGGTTATTGATTAAAAACCTTATTTTTAATTTTACAAAGAAATATTCCAATATACGCTACATTGTTATATAAATGGTTAACAATTAACAATTCGAAAACCTAAGAACTCGAGATCAATACTGACTGACTTAATATCCATTTGTAAAATGTACAGAAAATGAATTAAAAGTTTTGAATTTAGGGCTACTGAGCACATTAATAAAGAGCTCTTAAATGTTATACTATTTCAATACGCATTACATCCTCTATAGAAAAATTAAGGAATGCATAACACGTCTCTGTTTTTGCAGGGATCATATTATCTTGCAGTTAAGTCTGTGTTTAACTGGAAGTGCAAATTATAGTCGCGATTATAAATGGATAATTAAGGAATACATATAAATAAAATTAATCACGTCATTTGCAATAAGATCCATTCAATTCTTTTTTTAATTTTCAAAATGTGTTATGTCTATTTCACACTTTTGAGTTACGACAGTATATGGTTTCATGTGCGGTATTACGTAGTATGAACGTATACGAAACAAAGCTATTACATCGTTTGTCATATCAAATACATATAATTGTGTCGTATCTGACACTACCCAACGTATGGTACATATATATTAGGCACGATATTATTTAGTAACAACTTGCCTAGACCCAGACGTTACAAATATGCATTTTATGAAAGTTAAACGATATCATCTAAAAACTTCTATGACACTCATACACGATCTATAATTTCATACAACGTATATCGATCGGCAACGGTCAATAAATCATAATATAAGTGCGGCAAAAGAAAGCAACCACAGAATAAATTAATATTTACCTGAATTAAACTGTCAACCAAGCATTCCTTTACAGACGTGATAAAATGTTTTCAAATTTTTTAAATGATAAATGCTGCACAGAATTCAGTAACCCTTTACACTTTTCACTAAAAATAAAAAATACATTCAAAAACACGTCACTTTCGAATTTCGGAAAAATCACTAAAAAACAAAATGTACTGTATTTAAAATTCGTTTTTGAGACCGGCTTTGCCTTCTCGATTTGTTTTCGTTATGTCGTGAACGCGCGCGAATGTGAAGAAATGACCTAGAGAACTGACTGATAGGAACGGGTGGACGGTGCGCCGGCGCACCGATGCGAGGTAAGCATTCGAAAACTGGCGGTTTCAAGCGCGACGCAGTCCATTTGATACTTATGCGAAGCATGAAGAACAATGAAACAAAAAATGTTTATAATGTGCTGTGATTAATAATACATTTTAATTATTAACATTCTCGGCATAGGGTTGAATTTAAATCTTAAGTTCCAAGTTTGATGTGCTCTTGACCCCATACGTAAAGATTATGAACCTTCATCCGCTAAACTGTCTCGTTTCCTCCACTAGCATCGACCCTTACACAGATTCCAATATTTTTTTACGTGACCTTTTTAAAAACAATCTCAATCGAGTTACACATAAATTTGTGTCGTTATCGGAACGTAAAGTAATAATAATAATTTAATAATAATAATTCTATAATTTGTATTGATTGTTGCCTTGATTTAAGCGTAGATAGTTACATATATAGCTGGAAAAATTACCAACAAACTACTCCACTTTCACATTTAAATCTGTCATTTTAAAAGTAATTGTAAATTTATCATAAATGTCAATAAAATACTGCTTTTAGAACAAAAATCGACATCAAAGTTATGTTACAACCACGCTATGTTACAAATTGATAGTAATAACAGTGTCTGAGAAAAACAGCCGTGTCATATAGACGCACACTACCTAAAGAGATGGGGTTAGCTACGTTTTAAATTCAGAGCCCTTCTAATTTATTTTTATTTATTTATTTATTTTACATAAGCTAGCAACTATCATTGCAGGACTAACCTAATGCAATAGTGTAACCAAAATCATCACTTGTTCAACATTACTTACAAACAAAAAATATTATAAATATTATATCCAAAAATTCCACTGTATCTACTAAATTTATATTATACCATATTAAATTACAAACTGATATTATATTCCATAACATATTTCAAATAAAGCTGTTTTATTGAACTCACAATATAAAATTGAACCACTGTGAAAGTATTTCTAAAGTCTTTCAACAAAAAATAAACTAAATGTCGAAATTAGCACGGCCGTGCCGGCTGCCTCCTGGCCATACTAATGGACAGAGCATTTCTTACAGCCACGTCGATTTCTTAAACATGTTAAAATATTGCATGTAGTACTCTCTAATTGCGTAGCCAAATACATAAAATATACTTTCAAGAACATGGTTTATAAGTGGTTACTAATTAGAAGGTGTGATTTTTGTTGTCTGAAGCTTATTATTGTCTATTTTAGAGTCTCGCCTCTTCCGTGGCCTAGAAGACGGATTTGGTGTGTTTAAATGGAAGAGGTGGTATTAGTCAGTACCGTATCTAGCAGCACTGTTTTTTATATTATAAGCCGGAACCTGTCATATTTAAAAATATTTAGAAAAATCCTTTACGAATTGGAACTGTAATTTAAATTTTGCAAGGAAAAAAATACCCATCACTTATTTTCACACCCCTGGGATGCAATTGAAACTAAAATATCATTAGCAGTGGCCCATGTGGAACTCGCTGAATTGATTCCGCACTCAAGTAGGCCACTGAAGAAATAAGACGTGTGTAAATGGTGGTTCAGGTATTCTAGTTTAATACACACAACACACAAAGTTCCATTACAAAATACAATCCATGCAGCACTTGCTGGTATGCGCTTCGTGTCCTTACTGCTGCACGGGGAAGACCTCAAAGCGGGTAGCGCAATCAAAAAGGCAATTTCTTATTCAGAGTTTTTGGTAGCTGTAGTGCTTCTTGTGACCAAGTTTCTCCAGGGAAGTACTGCAAGATATGTTTTGTGCTGCCAAGCAGTAATGTGAGAATTTGGCAGCAGCGTTCCGGTTTGGAAGAGTAAGGGTGCTGATGAAATTACGGGCACATGCGACTTATCAACTTATGGTGACGGGCACGGTGTCAGTGCTCCTCAGACCTTTGCGATTTATAGCTCTGAGTGGCACTGCAATTGTCATGGATAGGCGTGTCATTTACCACCAGACGCACGACTTGTTCGTCCCGTAGCTTGGTATTATAAAAAAAAACTTGCCACCTTTATGCCAGGGCACTTCGTATTTTTCTGATTTAAAACTCTAAGTAGCACTACAACTGTAAGTGTTGTTTACCACCAGAAATCACAACTTGTTCGTATCGTCACTTAACTAGTTACGTGTTCTAGATACATACGGTATACTTGACGATTTTGGTAAAAAAATAATATATTTTTTTAAATGGTGCATGAAACATAGCTGCATGTTAGCTACAGTGTGCTTTTAGGTTGTTACTGTGCCAAAATTATTAGGGACATTGCGTGTCTCTTGGACTCAAGACGGCTTAATATTGTAAAAAAAAGGCTTACTTAACTTAAAAATAAAAGCAGCATCGATACAAGAAGAATATTTAGGTAACTAAAAAAAATACGAATAATAGAACTTCAAGTATCAATCTTCCTAACTCAACGTAGAATTAATCAGAGTATTCATGAGGCGGTCCGGACGAGCGCACGAGTTGCAAAGATGAGCGTGCACAGCGCATACTGATTTACTGCTGTTTTACTTGTTTACATACAAGGCTCTTGATCTGTGTTACTTTATCTTTCTTGCTTTTTTTATTTATATGGGAACCGATCTCCATACAGTTCAAGTTACCTGTTATATGGTCGATTACCCGAGCGTTCGTTAACTGTAATGTCAAGTTAAAGCCCGTTGTTAACATTAAGAACTCCTAAATTGGAATTATTCTATTCTATTCTATTTCCTTAATGGCGGCCACTAAGCTTGGGCCGGTGTCAGTTTCGATTAATGTTATCAGTTAATATTGATCAATAGTGGAAAAGTTTCGGTAGCAACAAGGTATTTATTTTTAGATGAATCTCTTCGACGGAATGCTGTTGTGGAGATTATACCTGAGGTAAAAAAATAATCATGGACAAACAACACAGCGTTATATTACTACAGCATATAAAATCACACAAAATATTAATAAAGAGGTCATAAACATAAAGAAGGAGAGACTTAAGGTTAATAGGACGAGGAATGAAGGAAGGAAGGAGGTCATGCAAGTCGGAAATCAATTTAGGACATGTGATCAAGGGTACTTGGAAGTATTGATTTGTTTCATTTTGTAAAATAACTAATGTTGCTATAATTATTAAATACAAAAATGTAACAGTCCTCTACCATGAGATCACAATGACAGTTATCGCTAGCGACTGCTTAAAATATTTTTATACAAAATGTTGTTTCTTTTTGTGACCGCTAGGGGCAGGGTATCGTCACTCGCTCAAAGTTACGCGATAAGTGCCTACCGCTAAGTGTATCGACGTCGGTACAAGGGCTCATACAAATCTTTCATTTATGAGCAATCGGCTCCGCACGATTGCATGGTCTTAGCGCGTGCGCAAGTAAGCTCCTTTTTCCTCGTAGTGAGCGTCAGATTTAATAGGCTATTATAGCGTAGATATTTTCGATTTTGTATGAGAGTGATGTATCTTTTACGTAGTCTGTGCTAGAGACGATGAATAATTTGACATATAAAATTGTGAAGTAATTTACGCGCTCATTACCGACAACTGTAAAGACAACAACCATGTTACCATGTAACTTGCAAATAAAGAATGTAAATATGAACGTGAATGTGGATGTGAATATGAACAAACGACGTCGAAAGCCGAATAACTCAATGCAAAGATCTATAATAAACACATAGAAGAATTTCGTCGACTTGGTAACTCGACCTGTAGCTCGACCTGTAGAAGAACGAGGGGACGGTATTCCCGTAGTCGTGAAACCAACGTTCCGGGTTTTTTACAGGTCTCAAGCGGCTGACTGAGATAGTAAACTAGTTGCCGGAGATCATATCTCAAAATCTCAATCTCGCAAGCCTGCGGAACCGCTGGACTTGCGGATTGCAAACAATCATATTTTTGTAGTAAATGGTTATAATCTATTCATGAATTTGTGAAATGTTGTATGAAATGAAATACATATAGATTTACAAAAAAAAATTAAGCGTATATTCTTCATCGCCTGTTATTGAGGTCACAGATTTCGTAAAATAGGCAAAGTCAAAGAATCATTTGTTCCATAGGTAAAGTAAATGTACTACGCTGACTTCCCTGAGAAGAACGAGCAAGAAACTCTGGGGATTGCTAAAGAGTAATTTGAAAAGTCAAATAAACTTAAATGCTATGGAATACGCTTTGAATTTGAACAATTTGTGTGAAATGTAGTCTTCAATGCGGGATTGGATTTTCTAATTCCAATTTACGCTACATACGATTCGCAGAATATTTTACTTTATTAATTTAACTTTTTTAATACATTAAATTATAATTACTAATTAAAAGCAAAATTTCCATAATAAATTAAAACATATTAACGAGTAAGATTTTTCGTGAGAGGAAATTCTAAATCCTAAATTAAGTGAGATGCGGAAAATTGATTTTACTACGTCTTCATCGTCTCTCGTATCAATGGCATACATTATAATGTTTGCCATCGTGGTGAAAGGTTCGACAATAGGCGTAAGGTAGGTACTTGCCGATTGTTGCCCAAGGTACGTCAGACTTACCTACAGGAAATAAATTTAAAATGCAAACTGATGTCAGGACTATATGATAAAATTTCTATTCTAATACGCTAAGAACTCACGGAGCGTCTTTCAGACACGCCCGCTGTGGTTGCGGGACCGCGGCTCCCGTAGAATGTAGACATCTATGTAAAATTTTGTAGCACATTTCACGACGTGTTTTACGCCTGTGGCGGGGACAGTTACTCGTGGTAGTCACAGCGATCGCGGGGAAGTAGAACCACCCGGGACGCGGTAACCCGCGCGCTGGCGATGGCGGTCGACGCCCGCACATTCTGCGGTCGGTTCTATATCGTAAATAGCCGCGCGACTTGCAATCATCATCCCGCTAAGTGTTTTTCCAAGTGAAACCCTGTATCACGGGTACCATGGATGTTCACGTACACAACCACAAATTACACCCAAAGTCACGGGCGAAATAAATGTAGTCCATACAAATATTTCCCCCGGCTAGGGAATCGAACCCGAAACCTCTGTGTGGTAGTCCAGCGTCGTAAACGTTCGGCCATGGAGGCAGTTTACAGGCAGGCAGGTAATCTGCAACCGCGACGGCTACGTGATCGCAAAAACCTGCGGTGTCGTGATTATTGGAATAAAACGGCTATCCCGCACCGGCGGCGGGCGCGAGTGGAAACTGCTCCGTGAGTTTTTAGCTTTAAGAGGGAGCAGAGGAAAAATTCCTAATCTTCGATTTGATTTTAGAGGGGTATATCCACTTTAAAGTTAAAAATAAAATATTGTATGAGTAACTACACGATATATTCAAGCATAGACACTAATCAGAAACATAAAACAATAAAGTTTCCTCGATAGATAAAAATCAGGAAATGACCTCTAATTTTCACATTTTTTCGATTCATCCTCGAAATGCTACAGGTTATTAGGACAAAAATTAGATAATTAATTATATTTATGCATGATCGAGAACTGTCACTACGGATTTTTTTTTATCCCTTTAGTTTTAGAGTTATTCCGCTAAAACGAATTTGGTACTTTTAATGCGATTCAACATCTCCTGTCGCATGTCACGCGAATTTCAGGCATATATTTGTTTCACAAATTTGGGCGGAGCCAACGTCAAAACTTTTTTGGCATGCTCCCTCTTAAGGACTTCTTTACATAAATAAATCCCGTAACCACTTATTTGACAATAATTATATATTATACGGTATTAAATACGGTTTTGCGCCCTTGCCGGGAACCGATTTCAATAAAACTTTGCAAATAGACACAATTCCACGAACTTTTTAGGTCGATTTCTTTAGTACTCTTTATTGAGATTATGACAAATTGAATAACATCTCCTTGAAGCAAAATACCCTATCTACAATTAGAGATGAAAAAAACTGCTTATTTGAAATGTGACCACATCTGAGGTATGTACCCTCTTTCCAACAATCGTAAAAATCGGTTCACAAATGCCGCAGTTATCGCGTAACATACATACAAAAAAACATGCAGTCGAATTGAAAACCTCTTTCTTCTTTTGAAATCGGTTAAAAAGCTTGCAACGTTGTGTTGATAAACAAAAGGAAGAGTAGATCACTAAAGGTATTAAGATAAATAAGTTTCTTTGTAAAACACGAGTAATACTTTTGTTTATAATGTTATTATTCACATTGATAAATTAATTTGTTTAGGAAACATATGTTAGCCGTTGTTTATCAATTGTAAAATTGTTAATTTTAATAGTTATTAAGCCCGAAAAGAACATTTACTTACAACATAAAGAGTATTTTTGATTAATTCAAATGAAGCACGCGGTCGCCCTGCCAGTGAGAACTAAGACGACCAATCACACGGTTGTTAAATGTAGCCGGATAAATATTTGTGTTCTTATTTAAATAAAATAAATATAATTAACTAAGGAACGAGGCTCCTGGAACACATAGAAGGCGGGACTTAAAACATGATCACGTAAAAACGAAATTGTTGGGACTAACGCTTACGCTTAAATTGAAAAGCGTGCTTATATGCTTATTTTAAAAGTAAACTTTTTTTAATTATATTATATTAGAATTAGTATATTATATCCGTGTTCAACAGTAGGATGTACAAAAAATTTTAAGTTTATTGACACCCTATATTACCGAAGTCACGCACACCACGAAATGTCAACACGAAGGAGTACGAACGCGCACACTACACATAGAAATATTTTTGTACGACGAATGAGCGGTATACAGAAAAAATTTAGTTAAGTTTATGTTATACTGGAATGTTTTGTTTTTTAATACTTTTAAATGTAATAAATACAATTTTAAAAAAAAGTACTTTTCGTTTAAGCGTGCACATCTATCTACAACATAAAAAGCTCTATTATTTCGAGTCCCAATGGACGCACGTGAAGGGTCGCGGTCTTTAATCCAAAAAAATGAACAATGCATCCATATACCACAGCGTGTTAAAATCGCTTTAAATTTGATTACACCGTTAAATATGGAGAAAGTTATAGCAAAATATGATTTAGTAAGGTTCACGATTATCATTAGTTACAAGTCCTTTACTTTTTATTCTTTTCCCGATATTTCAAATCAGTTTCACGCTCCACGGCCACGGGTTGTTTCAACCAGATTGTGCAGTGAAATTAAACGAAAAACTTAGGTTGTGGTAACAAATATTTAGACTAACCATGACTTTTTCTTAGGTTTACAACATTTACAATTGGTCCAACCATTTTTTCCGTCTGAGTACCAATGAATTAGAAGTATTACAAGACTAGAATTGGTAGCTTGTCTTGTTACACTGTATTAATTGGCTTTAACCGAGTTATGGATTATATTTTTTTTATGATACACAGTAACGGGAGGAACAAGTCGTGGCCCAAGTGGTTTAGCGACACGCCAGTCCGTAACAGTGCATCTATCCATCATCTATCTATCTACCTACAGCCTTGGCCAAAAGTATTGAGCACCCATGATAACTTGAATGGAATAATTTGAAACAATTTATTAATGTTAATGTAAAAATTAATATTTTGTAGGTCCACCCTTTGCCTTAATTACGGCAGAAATTTTTTTTGGTAGAGAGCGGACAAGATTTTTCCAGTCTTCAGGACGTATAGCGTTCCATTCTTGGCGCAGACAGCGTTTTAGTTCTTCCATTGTGTTTATGAGTGGCACCTGACGTTGCGCTTTAATAAATCCCATAAATGTTCGATGGGGTTTAGGTCCGGGTACTGGGCAGGCCACTCTAGAAGCTCAATGTTCTTTTCTCGAAACCATGTCATAGTGTAGGCAGATTTATGACACGGCGCGTTATCCTGCTGGAATTTAACGCCACCCATATTTGTATCGCCAAAAAGGGTTGAAAATGAGGGCAGCAACGCAGATTCCAGAACGTTAACGTATTTTGAAGAGTTCATGCGGCCCACACACACGAACATTTCGCCAACTCCTGAATCAGTCATGCAGCCTCCGCCATGTTTTACGGTTGGTACTACACAGGCTAGACTAAATTCTTCGCCTACCCGGCGGCGCACAAAAGTCATACCAGGTGTATCAAAAATCTGAAATTTAAAAAAAATAGAGACTTTGGAAATGTAAAATATTTTTATCATTGAATTTTATTTTCAAAATCATATTGTTTAATATCTTTAGAACGTGAAATTACCTAACTCACCTCAAAGTTTGACTCGTCTGACCATACGATGTTTGACCAATCTTCTTCGGTGAAATTTTGATATTTTAAGGCCCATTCATACGGAGCCTTCTTGTTGTTTTGTGAGAGCCATGGTTTCTTCCTGGCTTTACAACCTTTCAGGCCAACTTTCTGAAGCCTTCTTCGAGTAGTACGAGTAGAAATTGATCTCTTAATTTCAACTGAGAAATCAGCAGCGACGTCTGAAGAAGATTTTTTGCGATTTTGTAACTACTCTCTCATTAACTTTCGGTCCTCACGATCTGTGGTGTTGCGATTGCGCCCTGTTCTGTGTCTGTTCCTATGAGGTCCAGTAGCGGCGAATCGCTCAATAGCATATTGCACAGATCGACGCGAACATTTCACAGTTTTAGAAATCTCTACCTGTGATTTCCCTTGCTCATGAAGAAGCTGTATTTGCACACGTTGTTCTAAACTACGTTCGTTTCTTTTAGGCATTGCACAAATATCACTAAATGTAATTGAACAAAACACCAAAAGCGCACTAGATCACTGGATGTGTACGTAACGAGCGATAGTAGTGAAATGAGAAATAAATACAAAAATGGTAAAATGACAAATTTTATGGTACCAGGTGTTTTGTTGCTAGTTGCGATGTGGTGGTCATTGTTTTTAAACCTTTATAGTTGCCGAAAAAATAATCCTTAACAATAGGATCTGTTTTCTGCAATACTTACTGTGCACGTTCGGGATTTTTAGGGTAATTTCACCAGCACTCTTAGCCTTTAATACCGGTACGCACTAATGCAGGCAGCACTTCCGCACGAACGAACTTGAATATAAAAAACAAATCATGATGTTACACCTTACTTTAGTTAAGTAAAACTAGAGAAAGCTTGTTATTTATCCATCTCGAGGGCGGTGTCTGTAATATGACGACCTCGGTGGCCCGGTGTAAATGAACTTTTCTAAATGCAGAATAGCTTGATTTTGATTGCCTCTCCCGATCGGAAACTGCGTCTTTTCCGAGTCGAGGCGCATAATTGAGATTCACAACTGGCCGATTGGAAACTTTTGACATTTGTAATCGGAACAATAGGTGATTTAACTCACAAATTAGAAAGATATATAATATATAATATATAACGCACACACTCAACATAGCCCCGCACTAGGGAAACCCTGTGTCGCGGGTGCCATGGACACACACATAGACAACCACAAATTACACCCAAACTCACGAGAGAAATAATTGTAGGCCATGTATGGCCTATTAGTAGGACTATTTCTCTCGGCCCGGGAATCGAACCTGGGACCTCTGCGTGGCAGTCCGGCATGGTAACCGTTCGGCCACGGAGGCAGTTTAGATAGCACGGAAGATGTATTATAGTCGGAATCAGGTTCATCTTCTCGCTCAGAAACCCATCTGATTTCGAGACTACCCGATCGGACCGATTCCGTTTTGAATCAAAATCAGGACACTGGTAGAACTATTTTGAAATAAAATTAAAATAATTTTTTTTATTGAAATCGGTTACCGGAAAGTGCGCGAAAAGGGATTCATTTTTAATTTTAATAATTTGCCATATTTAGTGGTGTAATATTTTCTTGAAATTTAAATGGGACCAATGGTATACTCTTTTCAACAATAATCTCAATACAGAGTACTAAAAAAACCGACCTCAAAAGTACGTAGAATTACGTCTATTTGCTAAGTTTTATTGAAATATCCTTAAATTCGCCACTATACATGACTTGACACTGGAGGTAATAAAAATCGGTTCTCACTACTCAAAGTATATTGAGAGAAAAACGCCTTGAATTGGAGAAATAGCAAAATGAACCATTAAAATAATTGCTCCTAAATTAAAGTTTAGGCGCTATTTATATATAATAAAATGAACCTTAATGCGTGAACAGCCACCCTTAGAGGTGGATGATTCAAAATGAAATGGGACCACTACGGAAGTACCCCCTTTCCAACAAAAAAAGAATCATGACAATCGGTTCACAAATACCGGAGTTATCGCGTAAAATACATACAAAAAAAAGAACATACAGTCGAATTGAGGACCTCCTCCCTTTTTTAAATTGGTTAAAAAGTAAGTGTGCAATGAGCTAGCGTATGCTAGATATTATGTTGTTCCTTTATTTATTAAAAAATATACAGTCAAATTATGAACAGATATCATTAACCATGTTTAGCAGTAGAGCTCCTTGTGAACGAGTCCAGGGAAGCACTGTCACCTGACCTATTTCTGCCGCCAAGCGGTAAAGTTAGCATTACTACGTTCCGGTTTTGAAAATCAGTGCTGGGAACGCGTTGCGTTTTCCGCAGCAAACACTGAGTTTGTGACCCTTTTGTTACCGCGTCTGGCACCACACAAGGTATCTCAATATTTAGTCTTCTTTTTATTATTTGTGTGAATAGTTCATGTTTTAATTTTATCTAATTTTTGTATATACATTTTTATTTTGTGTTTGTTTGTGTTTTTGTTTCGTAATTATATATTTGTTTTACGTTGAATGTTTTGATCGTGTTTTGTTTTAGTTCTGTTTTGTTCCGTTTTCTCCTTTTTTTGTCTTTTGTCTTTTGTGGTGTCATTGTGGTAAACAAATAAATGTATTTTCTTTCTTCTTTCTTCTTCTTAGTACTGGTGAAATTACAGGGACATGGGAATTGTAATAGTGACAGGCGTGTAGCTTACCTTCAAACGCACGACTCTTTCGTCGCGTCACTTGATATCATAAAAAAAATATAGACACACAACTGAAACGATTGAAAATTTGCAGAATTGAGGCTAAGAACGCCTTCAATCTGGCTGGGGATGTTCTGGATGGTGCATCGAGGTCAGATTTTTCTCACATACACATTTGCCTTTGTAAATAAAAATCTAAAACTAGATTTTTGTCTCCATTTGTTTCAAATAAAGGAGAACAGCTGCGTCGTTTTAAAATTCACACCACATTCAGAATATTCTTGCGATCACGTACATTGCGCGCTGCAGACGGGGAAATATAAACACCAGATCTGCACAACGGAATGTATCTCGCCGTATTTTACACATGTTACTTTTAAAATATTCATGAGACTTCGACATATAAATATTGAAGGCAAATTCTAGGTTTTGTATTAGAATAGAATTGTTAAATAGACAACAGAAGAACATTTCAACAAACTTATAGGCATTTGAAATGTGGGCCTATAGACGAATGATGGGTACATCACGTACAAATACAGGGCCTCATATCTGTATAACACTCTTAACAAAGAACTTGATATATACAACAAAATAGTTTATGACTGCAAATTAACCATTACAAAATGGCTCGAAACTAAGTCGTATGAGGAGATTGAGCAATTACTACTAGTTTGAAATAAATAAATAAATATATAAATAAATAAGTAAACATAAAAGCGAGGTATTAGTTGATATAATATTGTAATTAAATGAAATCAAAATTGAACAGAAATATGTGCGCTCACACACACACACACACACACACACACACACACACACACACACACAC
>NW_020653409.1:1497301-1500455 GCF_003589595.1 Hyposmocoma kahamanoa | reverse complement strand
CACACACGCACGCACGCACGCACACACACAAACACACAAACACACACACACACATATACATACATACACACCCACCCACACGGACACGCACACATACACAAACACTCATTTACACACACACGCACACACACACACATACACAAACACTCATTTACACACACTTCATGCATATATACACGGACATGCACTCACACAAAGTAACACATAGGTTAATTTAGTCTTAGTTTATTAAGGTTAATGTATTAGTTATAGATAGTTATAACACCAGCTTAAGAGCAATGTTTAATTATTAATTGTAAAGAAGAGCGTTGTTTCCTAACACAGGCCCTATCAAGCTTAAAAGGAAACGTCAGCCCCTGAATTATGCCATGTACAGTGAAGTAATAAAATATTTTTATTTTTTATTTTATTTATTTTTTTTATATACGTGAAGATACAAATATACGTGAAGAGTCCAAAGAAGAATAATCAAAGTCGCTTGGGGAGAATTATAAGAAAAAAGTATTTTTATTTGGAAGATATTTATACCAAATAACGAGACAAAGACGTCGTGTACCCGATGGTAGGCGACACGCCTACCCACAGCAGTTGCAGTGCCATTCGGAGATTTAAATGGCAACGATCAGAGGGGCACTGCCACACACTTACCGCCAGGCGCACGACTTGTTCATCCCGTCACTTAATATTATTTCAAGAACTAGATGGCGGTATTAACTCAACACATGTTTTTAGGTGGTTATGATCATTCTTTCCCTTGTCTCTTCTTAATACGACAACATGTGGCAGGACGAACAAGTCGTGCCTCTGCTAGTAAGTGACACCACTATCCATGATAGTTGCAGTGACTCTGAAGGGCACTGTGTCTGTCACCCTGAGACACACAATTGACAAGTGCCATGACACACATAGACAACCACAAATTACCTACACCCAAACTTACGAGAGAAATAAACGTAGGCTTTAAAATATTTTTCCCGGCCCAGGATTCAACATGACAGAGTAGCAGTATACAAACGACGTTATATTTGGCGGCAGAAATAAGTAAATAAATAACGCTGGGTGAATTATTTATTTATTTATACTACTCACAGTCCTGCACTAAGGAAACCCTGTATCGCGGATGCCACGGACACAGACAGCCACAAATTACACCTAAACTCCCGAGAGAAATAAATGACATGCTATAAATCTAATTACAAGTACTAAAGCTACATCTCTGGTATTAAAGCGGCGTCAGTTGCTGGCTGTAAAGGCTCCTGGCTGAGTGGAGTAGTAGATTTCTCACAGATGGTCCTACGGCAAAGAAATCGTTACAACGCCGAAACAAAGATCTGCAACAAACACAGAAAAATTGGTAAGGTCCGCTGGTTCGTTCCGTGGCTTATAGGAGGCAATTTAAAAATGACGTTTTGTTTGGCGGCAGAAATCAGTATGGCAACAGAATTTTCCTTTACAATGAGCTCTAGTGCTACTCCAAATCATTTACGATCATTTACATTTGCATTATGAACAAAACATTGTATACGGTATAAAAATGCTTCATATAAAATTTCTCACATGAGACATACCGTTAAGTTGTACGGTGCGGACCTTTACGGGGCTAGATCACGAACTAACACTTAATTCTACACAACATTTGTTCACGACAGCAACGGCGAACGCAGGCTAGAAACTCGGATAATTCATTTCAAAGTTTGGCAGGAATGAAGAAATGACAAATAGAATTTATTTCCTGATCGAATAACTCTACCGCATTTCAGATTGGGGTCGATTCAGGCAAACGCAATGGAAAACATAATTTAGTTAAGTGCATCTATGCATTTCGTACTTGGCATGTCTTCATACATTGTGGTGCATGCTGTTTCAACTGCGGTGGAGGTTTTTTTTCATTTTACTCTTGAATATCGTGTTTAAGTTTATTGAACGATGTTTGACTACCATGATAATTAGTTTTGTGAAGTTACTCCACTAGTTTGGTATAATTATTTAGTAAAAAGTTTGAAAAAAATTATTTTGTTGCTGTAAGGATGAACTTGCATTTTTTATGTATTGATGTAATTGTTATTGTTGTTTTGTTTCATAAGTAAGTCTGACCTACTTGAGAAGTACCTTCTCACTGCTAAGTATTTAGTTAAATCATTAAGTAGATCTATAAGTAAGAGCTCGCCAACAAACTGTTTCCAGTTTTGCGGGAGATAGACTTGTGTAAAATGTATGCTTTTTGAATAATAAATAAATAAAAATATTAATGCAAACATCGAACACTTAGAAAAAAAATCCTTTGATCCGAACCCGACGTCTTCCAGCAAAACATGCCAAACGCTATGCCAACTAAGCCACGGGACGACCTAGCGGACCTTTCGGATTTTTCTATGGGCGTTTTTGTTTTTAACGACTTTTTTGCCATCTTTGAGAAATTTATTTGTTCATTCTATATCGTGAATAATATTGTGATGTTTTACTACCATGTTTTGATTTTTTCTTATGATACCATGTGGCGTGACGAACAAGTCATGCTCTTGGTGGTTGTCGCTTACCACCAGGAGCACGTCTGTCCATAACAGTTGCAATACCTCTCAGAGCTTTCAATTACATAGATCTGAGGTGCACTGCCACTGTCTCCGTCACACAGAGACATAAGCTGCCGTCCGCTATCTAAAAAAGCTAAGTGACAAAATGATAGGTAGATAGGATAAGTCAAACACGGTAACTAATTTCAATTGTTTTTAAAAGAGAATTTTGTACTCTACCATTTTCTATTTAAAAGGGATATTGGCCTGTGCCTGTAATGTCATCAGCACCCTTACCCTTCAAAATCACAACGCTGTAAAGCTCACTTTACTGCTCAACGGCATACATAGGTCGCATCCTTTGGTGTAACAATGCGACATCTGCAAAATTACAACTTTTCAGGAGACATTTCAAGTAAAGTTCTAGGAACGAAATTGAATGATAACTTTTTATACTAACGAGTCTATACAACCTCAAATGGCTTTGGTTAATTCTGCATAACAGTGAAAGTGTGGAAGCCATCACTTTGGAAAAAAATATAATAGTAAAATCATTGACTTACAATTATATGGACGTCGGGTCCGCGCTAAAAAGTGTTCGAACTTATAGGGCGTTAAAATCGTATACAGAGCGTCATTCACGC
>NW_020653409.1:1477174-1497291 GCF_003589595.1 Hyposmocoma kahamanoa | reverse complement strand
CGTGGTTTTTGTATTAGACCCGTCGTCCATTTATTTGTAAGTCAATGTTTAGAGCGTATAATTCTTTGAGGTTCTAAACCGGCAAAGTACGTAATCCATTTCTCTCCGTTGCTTTAATGTTTTAAATCTAGATTGAAAAAAGTGTCCAACAACGCCAACTGGCCACTAAGCGTCATCGTCGGTAATTGCGAGAAAAAAAGAAATTGTCTGTGCCCTTACTTTGGTTGCGCTTAATTATGGAATATACCATTACACACAGAAAAAAAGAAAAAGACGGTTAAATAAAGTGATGTGCTTTGGTGTTCTCTTAGAATAATAACGCATAGAAAGATAGTTTCATATCAAACGAACTGTCACAAGTGAGGCAAAAATCAAATTCATTTAGGCTAGTTTTAGTAGTAGGTTAATTTTCGGTTTTAGTGAATATTTATATAAAAATACAAGTTGAAACGCGTTACTTCCTTGTGGAATGTGATGTTAGTATCTATTTTATGTTTGTCTGACGTATTTTTACACTCATTTACCGCACATTTCGTCATTTTTAGCTGAAATTCTGGAGCTGTTCGCGGTGCAAGTTGATCTTGAGCACTGAAGGCCCGCCCGCTCGTGTAAGCCCATTGGAAGCGCTTCAATTTGCCTCACTTAGCATGTGCGGACTAGGTTTCTATGCGTTATTTATTCTAAGGGTGTTCTTTTATATATTTTCTATAAGTTTATTCATAAATTTTCATACAGTGTTATACTGTATTATGCAGGTAAGAAAGTTTACAAATAGAAAACTTCCTCAAGGGCCAGACTCGGCTGCTTTGGCCACACAGCCTGCACCGCCCACGCTTGCAAGGACATGGCAGGAGACTACAATGTCCACACAGGTTGCGCCCCCTCTCTAGCTTCATATTTTACTCTTTAAGCGTAATATTGCGCAAGCTTAGAATATAATTTGTGCACCCTTTCTTAGTTATAAAGGTATAACCATTGATTGTCATAATTATTATACTTAATTTTAGTGATTATGTTTTTTGTGCCTACTCAAATTTCACAATATATTACTACTATTAATTTGGAAAACAAACTTTTTCTTTCAGCAATTGTCCATGCTATTTATTACTTTCAATATAAATAGTTTTTGTTCTTTTTCTACTATAATATTGTACATTTTCTTAATTATTTATTGGCCATTTTTCAGAAAAGCACTGTATATTCCTCGGCGGGAAGGAGGGTTGCCCGACTCGTACGTATATACACAAGGCCTCACTGCCATAATTATAATCAATAATGTACCATAACATGCAATTATTGAATCGTATCGAATTCGATCAAGCCACTACGTTCAAAGAGATTATGAGCCCATGTCTGCTTACAAAAACCGCCCTTTTCACGGTCAAGCAAACCTGTAGTAACTAGTCTATTGATATACAACTCTTAAAGAATAAATGCGATTATGTATCACGTAATAAGGTACAAATTTAAATAACACAAAGTTACAATAAAAAAAATCTTTAATAATACTCTTACATCTCGTTTTGTATCTAAATACAATATTTACAACCTTATCTACTTAATTTAAAGTTTAGTTTACTTAAAGTAATGTCACAATATTAATTTTGTCACTGTTACCTATCTTACCGTTTCCTATATTTTGTTAAAACTGTGACACTTTTGTCTCCTTTGTGCATTCCACTTCATGATAAAATAAAGTTTTTAAATATATAAAGCGGAATGTGTTTGAAAATAAACCTTTGGCTATAGTGTATTTTTGAATAAGGAATAATGAACTTGCTTTTGCTGGGTTGTTATTTTTGGTAAAATAAAAATAGTGTGAGTCACTTAGTAATATTAATTTTAAATTAAGAATTTGGTAAAATATAGAATAAAGCATATATTTGTCACATTTGTTTCTGACGGATTCTGTTTTAATTGAGAATGGAATCGAGCACATCACTATAGAATAAACATGGCAACAATATTTTTCCAAATGACATTAGTAGCTGTTTTTTTTTCCATCCTCTAACTTAATTTGCCATCTCTTATAAAAAAAAATCGACTATAAAATTTCTCTTATTACACACCGACAGAAAGAATATAAAAAAATCTCGTGAAAGGTCAACAATGTCTTTTTATCAGTTAAATAAATAAAAAAAGGGTTCTACACATTTTGTCCTACATTTTTTTTTCGTTATTTGCTAAGTGAAAAACCAGAAAGTATGTTATTTATAGTCATATTTACATGAATGAAAAAATAAAAAATGTTGCTATAAAGTAGACAATAATGTCACAATGGTGACAAACTTTGACATCACCAGTAATCAACATTGGCAGTTATCGAAGGCAGTGCCCGTAGCTGATGTGAGTATTTGATAAAATAAGGATACAAAAAAGCTTCAGGTTACTACTTATAAGAATTAATAAATAACCGTCCCAAAGGTACACAATATGTTTTACAATAAAAATTTAAAAAAGTTCCGATACGAAATAGTCTACTCCAAAATGTTAATAAAGTTTCACCACCATGATATTCATTTTTTTTGTCAAATTTTTCCACTACTTTGTTACAATTATTAAACAAAGATTGAGTAATTAGAAAAAAATCCTTTGACCCGGCTGGATTCGAAGCAACGTCTTCTAGCAAACCGTGCCAGACGCCATGCCAAGCCTCGGAACAAACTAGAGGACCTTATTTTTTCAATGTGCTTGTTGCTAATCCTTGATTTTGGTTTTTAAAGACTTTTTTGCCGTAACGCTATCTGAGAAATCTATTTCTTCACTCAGCCAAGTTTTCTGTTATTAGCAGAAAAAAAATTTAGATGCCAATATTTCGAAATTACCGAATTTTGAATGCATTGAATGCATTAGTTATGACCTTTGACCGGAATTGAGTGAGATAATTTAACTAAAGAATAACTTGGACATTCCTTTCTCCAAACTCGGGACTTCTCGGAACTGATTATTTGAATATGCGTATTATTTATTGATATTTGGATATATTGGCGAAAAATTATTATTTTCTATTAAGTATTTGCTAGAAAGTATTGTTTGAAAAATAATATTGTAGTTGTATTTCTGAATAATTAATTACGTATGAGTAATTACGTAACTAAATACTTTAGCCATTTAAAAAATAAACACGAGAGAACCTACATTTTGAAATGTTCAGAAAATAAACAGTAATAATCTCAGTACACAGTACTAAAAAAACCGACCTCAAAAGTTATTACACAAATTAGTAGCCGGAGTTATCGCGTAACATGCATCCAAAAAAACGTAGTCGAATTGGGAACCTTCTCCTTTTTTTAAAGTCGGTTAAAAAAATAATTTTTATGCGCATTAATGACGAAATGTGTATGTCTATACTAAGAAAACGTTCATACTTTAAATACATCCCTTAATTCTGATCATTGGTTACGACAATGAGGGAAGTATGTTATTTCAGTTAGCAGACATAGGTTTTTTTTTTAATTTTCAGGAAAAATCTATGTAAGATTATGTTTTGTTTGTAATTTTTTTATTACATTATATTATGAGCCTTTGGGAGAGTAAAGCGATCTAAGGCATAATTTAAAATACGTAATTATTCAAATATACGTTCACCAAACTTGTTGTTTTACTTTGCATTGAATCACATACTAAGTTGCTGTTTTATATAAAGCCAATAAATACTAACATTTTCATTTATAAAAATAAAAAAGTTCTTAGTGTATTGGTGGATGTTGTAAAATTATTTTTGTTGAGTAGCAGTCATATACATACATACAAAAAAAAACATTCTGTTCAAGTTTGCTTCATAATGTTGTAGAGAATTTACAAGCATACTAACTTGATATTGATACCACACACTCAATTAAGTAGTGACTAAATTAAATAAAGAACTTTTCAAGAAATGAAAAAAGAACATACGTAGCATATATGTTATTTTTTGTTAAATACGTTAAAATTTTTAAATTTACTTTGTCAGTTACTTGGAAATGTCACTTTTCGAATTATGTCATTTTATCATTGAGTGTGCGATATCTTTTAAACTACAGCAATGAGAACTCTGTATCATTTAAAATAAAAACTATTTCTTTTCGTTGTAATGGTAGCCACATAAGAACGGCACCTGAATTTTTTAACCAAGCAAACATGAACAGAAAAGTGTTATATTTCTATATAGAATCATTTCTTATCGTCTAGCCGGCGCTTGAGTGTGGTGACCGCAACCTTCCACGTTTTCTGGCCAATCACAGACGTTCTCGTTAGGGTTGAACACGAGATTTGAAGGGCAAGGCATGTGATGTTTCCTTTCTCCTTCACACATGTAGTACATGGTGCAATCTGCCTTGTCCTTGTGGTAGGAAATATGTCCGTCCTCTTCTTCGCATGTCACCTCAGTCGCTGAAAAAATATTCTATTGTTAGACGGCTGACAAAACTGTCACTATCACACTTTATAATTTTCTGACTATAATTAAACGGATGAATTAAATTTTTTTTTTCAATATTACTTGAAATCATACTGAAGTATTTTATATTTGGACCATACTCGTATTTTCTTGCATAAAAATGTTATAATAAAAATTTGTTTTGTACTATTCCTTATATCATCTATTTATTATTTGGATGTTATTTCCAGGTATAAAAAATGTATTCAATTTTTTTAAACATAAGTTGACAAGTCCCGTGCCTGTAATTTCACGAGCACCCTTACTTTTCAAAACCGGAACGCAATAATGCTCACAAACTGTTTGGCGGCAGAAATTGGTACGGTGGCAGTACTTCCTTTGACGAACTCTTTTACATAAAGCTCTACCGATACTTTGATAACAACAGGCGCACGAATTCTTCGTCCAAATACTTGATGTCTTAAGAAAACTATGACCCGAGGTCGATTGGTCCCTTTTGGACACATAAATGCGAGATATGGTGAGATATAGAAAAGTAAAGTTGAAAAAGCAACTTACGGTCTTTAGTGGTGTACTGGCCATTGGGATTGGAAGATTCGTAAGGTCCGTCGTAATCCAGCTTGACCTTGTAACCGCTGAGTTCTTGCTTCATCGCGGTGATCAGAGGATACTTCCCAGTGCCACAGGATCCTCGGAAGTCGTCCATGTCGATTGACCAGACCATTATACCGCCGAATCCTTCTTCTTTGAGCCATGCCATCTAAAATAAGAGGATATATTTATTCCAGAACAGTAACTCCTCCAGCACTGGTGGCCCAGTGAAAGAACACTATACCTGAGGGGTCAATGATTTTATTTATAAGTTACATTTTGTAGCAAAACCGTTCGCTAATTGTAAAGGAAAACATCGTTCTGAAAACACCAAGTCGAAGAAAGTTCACTATCCTTCAAAATAGGAACGCAGTAATGTTCACATTACTATTTGACGGCAGAATTAGATAAGGTGGCAGTATTTCCCTTGACGAACTCTTTCACAAGAAGCATCTACTGCTACTGGTAACAACGCACCGGGTACCACACGAGCAATCGTTGTCGCAACGCAACGCCGCTTACTTGCGCAACGCAGCACCCCTCCCCGCTTCGTCTCGTGGCCCCTTGTCCGATATGATAGTACAGCGAAGCGTCACCGTTCAGGCGTCGCAACGCCCACGCTATGTATGGCCTTATACAGAGTGGCGGTGGACAAGTGGAAAGTCATTGACACGAGCCGAGACTCGGGTCAATGACTTTATTTATAAGTTACATTTTGTAGCAAAACCGTTCGCTAATTGTAAAGGAAAACATCGTTCTGAAAGCAACAAGTCGAAGAAAATTCACTATCCTTGGAATACGGGGAAAGTTCCCAACAGCCTGACAGACTATGGCCTTTTTTATACACAGGAAAATGCTATAAGCATATCCCGCAGAGGATTTATGAGGGGATATGAGGAACTCTGCTTCGTTGACCCACCCGGCGATGCAAGCTCGCCTGACAGATCCACGAAGGCCTACCCACTAAAAACCTGTGTATACACCTTTACCCACAGGCTCGTGGAATCCCGTTAAGACTGATCACTCACCCCGCAGGTTGTCCCCTTCTGCGGCGGCCTCCTCACGTTATGGGAGATACCTGAGTGCATTTCGGTACCTCCCCGAACGGGGAACATTGTGCCCTGGTCCAGCTGAAGGGGGAAGGAGAAGATTGTGACGTCTTCGCCGACCCCCCAACCTTCTGTGCCGGATTTGGCCCGCATGGACGTCCTCCTCTCTCGTTCTTTCTGCGGTCTCCTCGCAAAAGGAGACCATAGCATCCCATGCACTCTTACTTACTAGCACGGCTTGCGTCACGTTGGTCAGCGAGAGATCACTACCGATGACGCTCGTCAGTTTGCTGCGGGTATGAGACTATACCGGACACTCTTGCAGCCTATGATCTGCCAGACTGTCTAATAAAACTAATGACCTTGTGACGATGCGGCCTCGTTCATCGTAATCCCACCTTTTGTCCCCTATTTTGTGGTTCCTGGCCACTTTCTTTTGAAATTTCGCATTTGGAGCTATTTTCTAATTCCTTTTCTTCGTCATTCTTACTCTGCTTCGTTCTGTCATCACTTTCATTAACATTTTCGAAGAGAAAGGAATCATGTAAACCTTACGAAACATTAACTGCTCATAAAGCATCGAATATTTATACGAATACCGGTCCTTTTGGGGTAACTTCACTTTGTGTTATGTTTAATCTGTAGAGAGTATTTTTATACCATTGTACCTGTTTTTAAATCAGCGTATTTTTATTACAGCCTTTCTTTTTGGTCTTTTAACCTCTTCTTATAATAAATTTTATGTGGATCGAGCTTTGTCTTCAATTTCGTCAAGGCTAAGCGACAGCCTATTAAACCTGTTGCTCGGCATAGGCCTTCTCTCATAATAACAGGGCTTAGACTACCCAATGCTGACAGGGAACTTTACGATGTTTTCCTTCACTTAAAAGCTCATAGTAAATTTCAAATTAAATTTCCCACATAAGTCAGAAGTACAAGCCCGGATTCGAACCCACGATCCTCTGCTTGACAGGCAGTAGGTTAAATAATTAGGCCACTGCTTCTTGTGGTGTCTATACTAAGCAACTAAACCTGTATTACCTTACATACATCTCAGTTATGTATTGACAGATCGATGACAAGATTTTGTACATTTGGCATTCTGCTAAAAGTTGTTGCCAGTGGCTAACCATCGAGCTACTACTCATCTGTCATTGCAATTTTTTGCTATTCTGCTCTTCAATGGCGTATTGACGTCACTAATGTTTTATAATTTGAAGACTAAATTGCTGATTAAACGAGATTAAAAATAAGAGATGCCTAGTAATTTACATGATAGTTTTAGTAAGGCAACATCGAGATATCTGATCAAGAGAAAGATCTGAGGGGCACTGCCACTGCGTCAGACACCCTGAGACAGGTGGATAAGTCACATGTGCCTCTTAATTCCACCAGCCTTATACCCTACAAAACTGGGACGCAGTAATGCAATAATTCTAAATAAAATAATTCTATCACAAGAAGCTCCATTGCTACTAAAAATCTTTATCGACTGTAATAAATATGTCACATGGAGGTTTATCACATATTGCATGCGATATACTGCCATACTACGCATGTTGTACGGTTTCTCGTTTCTTAAAGACTTCACAAGCTTTCATCTACCCTATAGATGTATGGGATACTTTCCATTTTGTAGCCTCTTTCTAGACTCAATGACCAGTGGTTTCAGGAAAATTAGCAGAATTGGACCCCTGGTCCTCACCTCTTCAGGTTAATATTTAATAGTTAATAATAGGTGTTGAGTAGCAGGGACTATCTTGCATCTAATTGCTCCTTTTGAAGGTCACAATAGATGGGAACGAAAAATTCTGGCCGAAAGAACCAGAATCTTCTTATCGTAAGTTCGATAGGTAAGCTGAACTAGTGAGGTTTGTGTTCTCTTGACTTAGAGAAACAAAATATACGTTACCTTAGTTTTCAGCGATCTTTCATCATCGAAACCGACCCACTGGTCGCCTCTGTACGCAAAAGGCACCATCTGCTCATTATCCCATACAAGAGTCGTATTATCTTCACGAAGGAACTCGCAGATTTCGTAGTACGAGAGGAAGCCAGCTTCATTGGTGTAGCGGCCGGCTTTGCCTAGAAAAAGAAATATAATTAAACTACAAAGAGAATCCAGTGATGTAGCCTGTTTAATTATCCATGAGAAACATACAGAAGAGCAAACCTTCCTAATTTGAAAACGTGGGTTTTATGGTTTGTTTTCATAGGTCTTATATTTTGATAGGTATTAATTATATTTAATTCAAATTGTGGGTCAAGACATATTTTGTAGTGTATGTGGAGAGGTTTATGTGTAGGCCTATAAGCTCCATCAGCTCATCCCGCCCGCCCGCTGTTACCATTGGACATCCAGATGTATATTGACTGAAGACTTTTGTCTTAAGTCACTGTGGTATTTAGGTCAAAAATATATGACGTAATTTCCCGAATATAATATCCCAAGTACAAGTTAGAGATAGATAATATTTACTATAAATCCACTTACCACCCTCCGAAGCGGGAGCGCCGATATCGAATTGAGTTTCGTTGATAAGAGTGAATGATCTGCCGTAAGTTGGCATACCGATCATCAGCTTTTCTTTCGGAGCTCCTTGTCGTACCCATTCACGGGCTGAGTAATCCTGTTTAAAACAAATATTCAAGTGTAAAAATGACTTTAGTTGTTCTAATTACAATAAACAACCAATATTGAAATTCTTGACTTCTAACCGAAGTTACAGATTATATTTTTATTTTAACCGCTCGCGCGATTCATGCGTCTCTGGAAGCATACCACACCTAGAGGTACCGGTGATAATTTTATACCGATTTATCGGATCTCGAAGTTATAACAGGTAAAAGAACTAATACTAATTGCTATTTCGGTAACTACTCTAGCAAACCATAAAATTTTTAATGCCTGGGTCTGTCATTTAATAAAAATTATCAACTTCAAAAATACGTCACGACAATCGTGTGTGTTATTATTTGGGCTGGTGATGTCGGTGTTTATTTATTGAAAACATACCGTAAGTTGCGTTTTTTAAGTTTACCCTGAATATAAATGTTTATAAACTATACTTTAAGGAGTAATTTCATGGTAAACATTAGAACCACTTAAACGGAATATTATCATATTTACCCAAGTACACCAAAAATTTCATTAGTGCTTTTTAAGTGCAGGATTTGCGGTGTATTACTGCATTTTATTTGAGATGTTTTTGTTGTAGTACGGAGGGTATTTATTTAGCAATGCAGAATAATAATTTTTATTTTTTAAAACTTGTATTTAAACTGAATCCTTTTCTAATTTGCGAAACCAAATAGCCGCCATTTTGCGGTAAGATGAGCACATCGCGTGAATAAATGTAAATTTAGACAATATCACATACGTTGCTAAGATCCCAAAGTAAGGAACTAAAGTACTTTTATTATGGAAATCGGAAACAACGACGGTAACACAAACAATCAGACCCAAGACATTATACTAATACCAAAACACAATGTGTCAAGTATAAAGCTTCATCGGCATCACGCGTAGTTTCATTTGGTCGAGTATTTTACTATAAACAATTTTATCATACAAAGAACGGGAGTAGACCACCCTCAGTGATGGTGACACCTTGAAAATCGGTGTGAATCAAGTCGTAAACAAACCCTTTTCCCCGTAAAACTTGCTATGGAAGTAATAGCTTTATAAGAGAGCTTGTGCCTTATATTAACAAATTAAGCAGGTGAGTCACCGGTGGAAAAGCCGGGAAAACTGTATTGCTAGATCAGCAGGCGAATTTTAATTCAAATAGGAATCGATCCGATCGGGTAGCCCATCCGAGTCTCGAAATCAAATGGGTTTCCGAGCGAGAAGATGAACCTGATTCCTATTATATCTTTCTAATTTGTGAGTTAAATCAACTATCGTTCCGATTTGAAATGTCAAAAGTTTCCGATCACCCAGTTGACCACAGAGGTCGAAATTTTAAGGTGAAATGGTATCGTGGTTGCGTAGGCTTTGAAACGTGGGAGGTAGATGCGAAAATCTTTGCACGATATTTTATTTATATTATTTGCTTTTTAGAAATAAGATATGCTTACTATCGTACTGAAAAATAAAGTAGCTCTCCTCAGAAGCGAATAATGGGTAACAGGTGTGAGATATACATACCACAGTAAGTTTCTTCTGGTAGCTTGTGGCGCTCTCAAGAGGGAACAGAGGGCTGTTGTGACCGACCTGTCGCTCCCATTGTCCATGGAAGTCATACGTCATCACGTTTATGAAGTCCTATAATACAAAAGGATTATTAACA
Source organism: Hyposmocoma kahamanoa (assembly GCF_003589595.1). Taxonomy (NCBI): domain Eukaryota; kingdom Metazoa; phylum Arthropoda; class Insecta; order Lepidoptera; family Cosmopterigidae; genus Hyposmocoma; species Hyposmocoma kahamanoa. The sequence goes on along the minus strand of NW_020653409.1, from coordinate 1,486,981 downwards.
ATGAAATCAATGTGAAGAAGGTTCTAGAATCTGTCACTAGATGTCACTAGCGGCACAGAATGCCGTAAAATCCAGTGCAAAGGTCTTTTAACAAAAACATATAGGAGAATTTCGACAACTCGATAGCTTAACCCATAGCTCAGTCGGTGAGAGTAATACAGTATGGTCGTGGGTTCAAGTCCCATCGGGTCGAAGAAAACTTTTCTATGTAAGAAATTAAACTATTTTTCCGGATTTAAATCGCGTATATTTGTTTTTTCAAACAAACCGACGTTACGGGCCCTTTACAGGTCTATGTGTTTTTTTTAATGTGTTCGATCTTTATATTAGTAATCATAATGAAATAAAGACTACAAATTAAAATTAAAAAAGCTATCAATTAACAGTCGCTCAACTACTTAAATGAATAAAGCAAAGAAAGATACACAATCTGACAGTTCCGATTAAAGATCAATTTACATTGCCGCATAATTGAAAGGAAGTCAAGTTTCGCAATCATAGCAGAATGAACTTTATGATAAATTGTGTAACGTGTAAAGTATCTAGATACGAGCAAAAAAAAAAACAGTTCACGCATCTTGCGAAGAATTGTCGCGCAGTCTCGGACGTTTCCACAGCTCCTGTATTGTACCTAGTTTGTACGTAACGCAATAGACATAAAGTTCATTATGATATGTACAATCTTGTTACAAAACTTCGCTTCCATTCCGTTCCGCGACACTGTAAAGTGAGTCCCAAAATTGTCCTTTCATACCATTGACTTACAAATAAATGGACGACGGGTCTAATACAAAAACCACGAAAAGAATGTCCCAAGTCAACCTATTCGAAATTTAAATTGTAATGTCATCGCAGTATCGCGCTGTCAGTAGAACAAATGAAGACTAAAGCGGAGTGTCGCGCTCTGTATACGATTTTAGCGCCTTACAAGTGCGGACACTTTTTAGCGCGGACCCGACGTCCATATAATTGTAAGTCAATGTTTCATACGTATTTACTATTTACGTATTTAGTTTGTACGTTACACATAAAGTTCATTATGCTATGTACAAACTTGTTAGAAAACTTCCCTTCCATTCCCTTCTGCATCACTGTAAACTAAGCCTAAAATTATCATTCTAATACAGAAATATTTAAGACCTGTTTTCGTTGATCACACCTAAGGACTTACCAAGTACTTGGAGATTTCAGGTACATCGTATCCAGCAGCGATGGCCTCAAAGGAAGCAGGGACAGCGGCGGTAAGCAGCAGACGAGGCTGACCAGATGTTTTGGCTTCGCCTTCAAATGCCAGACGGAGTTCTTTGAGGAGAGATACAAAGGCTGCACGATCGTCGGCACCTCTGTAAAGAAACAGCGTATTGTAAATCATAGTTTAATGGTACAGTATGTAAATCTAATTCAATATAATCCGAAGAAAAAAATAACGTATTAAATAAACTATGGACGAGTAACTCAAGAGGTCTGCTAATAGCGATGTAAGACAGCGTAGTCGGGTGTTTAGTTCCTATTGGTATATCAGAAATCGTGACGAGTACCAAGTAGCTATTTTTGTACTTAATTTGTTTTACATTGACAAGCTGCAATTTATCAAAGCTACTGTAAAATCTAGTGATAACAAACAAATCAACTAGATGGCGTTTATTGCACAGATTTTTATGGACAGTGCCGGCTATTATTTTATTTTGTTTGTGATTAGCGCCATCTACCCATATTAGCAAGCGTTAATTTATAAATTAGTTTGTAACACACAGTGCCATCTGTTGACACGCATATTTGTCAAAGTTCAGAAAATAATTTTAGCTCATGATCAATATTTTGATAATATTAAGAAAAAAAAACTAACTTGTACTTCATGTTAAAGAAGAATTAATTCATATTGACGGCCATTATTGATCTTCGCCAACTGAATATTAGACGGAATTTTGACTTTTTTCACAGTTACGGCCTGCAGTATGGAGATTAACAGAACTCTTGGGTTATTGGTCCATGAAATTTTTGCTGGACATGTTTCTAACCAGACCGTGATCCAGTCTTCGTCGTCAATCCAATTTCCGTCGAGTCACCCGCGCGGTAGCTCATGAATAAGGACCATGGACTGATCCGAAACATGTCGAGCAAAAATTCGACTTAAATACATGATTTATCCATTAGTTTAGTATCTGTCTAAGTTTTCGAACAACAACAGTTAGTGCTTCGAACAACATTACTAGCTAGAGCTTGTGAGACCATAAGATATGGTGAAAGTAACCGTTTTTCATTTTAGATACATTTGAAGCTATAGACTTAGATAGATGAGAAACCAGGCAGGCAGGTGTCGAACGACGGCTCATCCGGGTAATTTTCAGACCACCATCTCTAACTCTTCCGATTCCCGAAGTTAGGATTTCCGGGACTCGCAGGTCGCAATGCAAAATGCAAACGAACGATCCCTTCGGAATATTATGATCACTCCTACCTGTTTCAATGATAAAACTCGAGTGGTAATATTTCGCATCGTTAGTGTAATAAGAACACATCTACAAAATGACAACTTTTCAGGGAAGACCTTTAAAGATACTACGAACGAAATTGGTCAATAAATGGACTTTTGACCATGCTTGTGGCTTTATTCTACCAAGGGTAAGTTTTGAGCTTTCATTATCGTCATCGACCCATTTATCTCTCAAGCGAGGGTTCAGGCTATAATGCGCCACGCTGGCCCAATGTGGGTTGGGACCTTCACACGTTTTCTGATGGTTGTGAATTGTCTTTGACGTGTAGGTTGCATCGTTATGTTTTACTTCACAGAAATAGTAAATTTCAAATCACATTTCGCAACAAATTACTACGAGCCCTGATTCGAACTCGCCTCCATTGCTTGAGACGCGGTGTATCAAATCATAAGGCTACTACGGCCATTTTTATGGGATTTGAGCTTAACTTGTAAATAATACTAAACCATAACTTATAATCTACGAGTTTCTAGTAGATGCTGGCTCCAGATTGAAGTAATTGTCGCTTTTCGGTAAAGAAGATGCTTGTAAAAGTGATATAATAACTTTACATACCTAGGATATTCCCAGTCGACATCTAAACCATTAAACTGGTAATCCCTGAGGAACTCAATGGCTTCGTACACGAACTGGTTCATACGGAACACATTAGAGGTAAGCTCTTTGAATGGAGTAGAACCGAACGCCCAGCCACCAATAGCGAGTAGGACCTGAAACAGATTTTTATATACTCATATTTACCTACGTATTACGCAAGTAGCAAGTCCACCCCAAGTACAGAATCAATGGGTCGTATTTAACCTCTGGCCCAGCGTACTATAATGGGAAAAACGATAAAAGCCCAAGCATGAGTTTTGTATGAAAAACGTATTTTTTTTAGATACTCTAATATCATATTAAATAATAAAGTGCTACATTTGAATGCGATATGTTCATTACGATCTACACTGGGCGTTTATGTGATCATAAGAATAATATTCTCTAGATCTGAATCACCTTTTGTATTATGTATATTTTGATGTACACGAGAACTTAGAAGGTTAAGAAATATCACTCAAATGTCACTGTTATTGTTTACATTATTACATTGAGAGTTGTCAAAATAATATTAACAAAACATCAGCTTAAGATCGCGTTATAAGTCTTAGTCAATCAAGTGCATGGTCATGGTCAGTTGAGATGGTATCGATCATTCTCGGACTAGTTTCAATAAAAATAGTCCAAGAATGGCCTGTATCATCCAAAATACCGATGGTTATAGTCCATTAATACAGAAGAGTCTGGACATGCGTGCGAATTGAATTACATCCCAGAGTATAATATCATTGTAAGCAATATCGAACTTAAGAGCTATTTATTAATACGGACTAGATCGATTAGGGAGTATCACATTAACATTTACTTTTTGGTTATGCTATTGTAGGACTTAGAAACAAGCTTTTAGAAACAGCGTAATTAAAAAACTGTATTTAAAATCAAATATGGTCGTAATACCGTACATTTACTATTACTTTGTTGCAGTTATTTCGTATTTGACAATTGTTTTGAACTAATTTAAGTTATTTTTTTAGAAATTGCTTCAGACAGCTTGAATTAGCTTCAAACAAAGAATCACTATTTTAAGTTGTGAATTTGAACTCTTATGTTAACGACATAGGTAAAATAAAATGTTTTCAACAAAGAATTTCGACTGATAAATTTTGGAATCAAATCTTACCTTCAAATTAGGGTTCTTCTCTCTCAAAGCGACAACTTTATCATACATATCAGAATCCTTTTCATCACCTTCAGCCAGCTTATGATCTTTCAAAGTGGCGAAGGCAAAAATGACGTGGGTGCAGAGGCTTGGGTCAATATTTTCGGGTAGGAAACGGCCCGCGCTAGGTCGTTTGGACGACCAGGATGTCAAGTAGCAGAGAACTTGAGGTTCTCGTTCTGTAAGGAAATATTTTAGTTAATTGTTTTTGCATCATATCATGTCATGACATGACATTAATAAAGGATTAAATTTGAGAAAGTGGAATGTAATTTAATGTCCATTTCAGTATTATTTCCAACAAAGCAATAAAAACTATGTAAAAGTTTAAATACATGAAACAATCAACATCTACTACGAACATTTCTTTCCAATCGCACAAAAAGCAAGCTTTTTCATAGTCAATGTTCATTAATACTTAATTGACCAAAATTTATGAAGTATCTGATTTGTTTTCGTATTTTTAGAGGTTCTTTATATATTTATAGTCTTTGATTGGTTTCACGTGCTAATACTTAAAATAGTTTCAGATTTTTATTTTACTTTATATATTTAGGGTTTTTAGTTTTTACTACCAACTAGTTATATATTTACTCCAGCCCAGTTTTAGGTACGTTACTTAACACTAGAATAATATCTTTATTAATTTCATGTTCATCAATCATTCAGGCACTCTGCTCTGCAAAATTATTAGCAAATTTCAATTTCTGCGCATACTAATATACCTACACTGTGATCAAATTAGAAGTTGTCAATCGCTCTCAACTAATTGAAATCTCAGTTGGTTCAATCGAGACTAAAAGTAGCAATCAATCAAAATGAATCTAAAATCAAAGGGTCTTTCTTTTACATACTTTAAATCAATTTCAAATTCACCAAAGCTCGAGGCACTTTGTCACTGGAAAAAGTTGGGAAAATTCCGAAGAGTGATTTAGAAAATCACTGTGTATAACCCTTGGACGCGGAAAGTTTTTTCTCTAAAAATAAATTATTTATAAAACCCCTCACTCTAAAAGAACATAAAACTTGGAAAAGTTCTTGTACAGATTGTCACAGAACGTCATAACCTTGATGGCATTAAATCACAAAACCCATTTTCCATGCCACTTTCCACTATAAATTGACCTCTAACTCCGCCATCTATCTCTGAAATATGAACGTTACTTTTGAGGCTCAGAGTATAATGGTCGACAAAGTACTTAAACGTGAAAGCACTCGATGTTTCAAACTTTTAGCAACTATGTGTCGCGAAACGTAGAGTTTTCTAAGTCGTTCGTGGCGTTTGAGAACAACGGAGTGCCTAAGAGTGACCCTTGTGGCACTCCAGTTTAAGATTTGTTGCTTTCAGTGTCGTATACATTCTTTCACGATTGTTTCAGGCGAGTTGAGACATGTTATATAGGAGTATCTACTTGAGCATATTGTTTTGTTGACAACTTATGTTTCGATCGCTGCTGCCTTGGTGTATTGCTTATTATAACTTTATAGAAAGCTTTCTTTCGTACTTTTTATTATTTTGTTTTGTTTTGGATTTTAGTAACCTATGACTTTAATTTGTAAGTTAAGCACATTTAGAAACGTTTATAGTAGCAATACATCATGAATTAAACCACATGTCGAAGAAGGTTTAGAATCCTTATAAAACGTGTGAAGATGCCAAATATGCATTGATAGTGTGTGGCGAAATATGGCCTAAAATAACGTCTCAGAGGAGACCCGTGGTATAATGATCATGACGGTGATATGTGAAAAGGGTACAAATTGCTTCTTCATTTTGCGCATACCCTGAAAACAATGGACTTTAGTAAAAGCAAGTAAGCATGATGCGGTACATCCATTACTTAAAATTGTTGCTGCAATCGTAATACTTAATAAACAAGTTACATAACCTTACGACGCCGTCGTACGAAGTTCAATATTGGGAAGGCATAGATATAGAATTACTACGTCTGTGGCCCAACGGTCACCATGCTGGACTGCCACGCATGTTTCCGGGTTTTGTATGGCCTACATTTATTTCTCTCGTGACTTTAGGTGTAATTTGTTCTTGTCTATGTGCGTGTCTATGACACCCGCGTTAGAGGGTTTCCCTAATGCGGGGCTATGAGTGTGTGCGTTATTGTTATTATTCTAGACCGTAAGCAGAGGACATCAAAACAGTCAAAGCTAGGAGAACCTTTCAGCTCTTTAACACTCTTGGTCTTGGTTCCGAATTGTGATTAACGGTGATCAGCTTACATCATTAATGGTCGCAGTGATGACGGGCTGCATAAGCCTTGAATTAAACCACCCTAATAAAAACCTTAAACAATATCTTATTTATTTCAATAACGTTTCTTTTGCAGTGTTTCAACGGCGTTGGATTGTGATCCCATGGACATAGACAGACAGGAAATACTAAAGTTAGGATGAGCATTGCAATAAAACATGCTGAAATATGCATCTTCATATCTAGCGTGGAAAAGGAAAACATATTTGAGACTCTTACGCTTCGTGAGGCTTAGGATATCGTTCCGTTGTTACGGCTCAGACACGCCCGCGTTTTATTTTCTTTATCCCTATCCGTACGAATGTTCTGGATACGTTTTACCTGAATTGTAACTTCCATTTAGATTTTTTCTAAAAAACGTTAGTTCAAGAGTGTTTTTTCTGAGTGTTCGATCTTTGTATTAATAATTATAACAAACTAGTGGAGTAATTTCACAAAAAATAATTGAATATCAATTCAATAAAAATTTAATTAATACAGTGAATAGCGACATCTCCCGCCAGGACTGGTAGCTGTAAAGGTAATAACTGGGTGATAAATCTGTCATAGATTTCTCATAGATGGCGTTACGACTAAAAAGTCGCTGAAAGACCAAGTACAAAGACACGACGCAAGCACATAGAAAAATTCGTGAGGCTAAGCCACGGAACGAAACAACGGATGTTTCGTTCCGTGGCTTAGTTAATATAGCGTCTGGCACGGTATGCAAGAAGACGTCGGTTCGAATCCGACCGGATCGAAGGAATTTTTTCTGAGTGTTCGATCTTTGTATTAATAATTATAACGTTAGTTTAGTTGTGTAGATATAATACGATTTTAGTGCGTTGCCTTTATTTCACAACAGTGTTTTGTGGAAGAGTCAAATATTTTCCTCGTTAATTTTAGCATCAATTTACGTTTTCAGATTGTGTTTTAGGAGTTTACTTCATTCTTTCTTTCATTAACCTTTTTCAAGGTAATTCAACCCTTATAAGGAACACTAACACATATCCAGGAATTCGTTCTTTTGTTGAATCCAGTAGCTTCTTAGTTAAGTAGTACATGATACGCACGCACACACCTGTGTGGATGAGTTCATTAGTCAATCGCACGTTTAAATTTTAAGAGTACCCTACAGTCGCAATTGCGATTTAAAATATGTAGTAGAAAAATAACTCCTAACAACATAGCAATTAGTATTATATTTAAGAGTTGTGATACGATAAGACGATGTACGATAAAACCTAAAAGGCCAGTTACATCGCTTTAGTTCTGTAACCTGTTTGTATAATAAAATAAACTAAATAAAAATAAGCTTTCATAGATACGTTACAACCATCAAACATCATCATCTAAAGCCGGGTCCAGACATGTATCATTTGCCCGATCCTATCACCGTATCCGATCACCGTATCCGTTTCTGTGTATTGTATCAAGGCCCGTATCAAGTTGTGGACGCCTCCGATTTGCTCCGTATCCGTATCTTCACAATAGTCATGATCGCGTATCAAATTGCCCAGTTCAGTTTCTGCTCTCGATCAAACATGTCGTCGCAGTTGGTTGAAATGTAGGAGAATATAGCAATTTCATGTGCAACCGACCGAGCGTCGCGAGTGACGCGTCCAGACTGACCCACGTCCGTATCTGTATCACCTTTGATGATCGGACAAAAACCGACACGACATGGGACGGGCCGTATCATAACGGCGTATCGAGATCGCGTATCATTACGCGTCGACGATACGGATACGGTGATCGGATCGGGCAAATGATACATGTCTGGACCCGGCTTTAGAGTAATTACCTACAGCGACATTTAGCAGCGATGCAAGCGGGCGTTCGTAAAACTCGCTATTGCGTCGCTAAACTTGCGATTTGTAGGAGATTCCAAAGCTGCAATCGCCTATAAATCCCAAGTGTAGCGATGCAATCGCGCATTTGTATCGATGCAGTCGCGCGCTTGCATCGCGTTTGCATCGCTGCATAAAATCGCACACGTGTGTAATGATACACGATTAGCGCTCTTATTTTAACTTTAATCAGAAGTAATTGCGGCAAGAGTTCGATTAGTTTTGAGGGAATGCGAATCTTTAATAAGAAACTCCACTAGTTTGTTATTATTATTAATACAAAGATCGAACACTTGAAAAAAATCTCTCTATCCGGCCAGATTCGAACCGACGTCTCCCAGCAAACCGTGCCAGATGTTATGCCAACTAAGCCACGGAACGAACCAGCAGACCTCACGAATTTTTGTATGTTGTTGTTTTCGGATCTTTGTATTTGGTTTACAACGCTTTTTAGCCGTAGCGTCATCTATGAGAAATTTATGAAAGTATATCGTCACCCAGTAAGGTACCTTTACAGCTATCAGCCCTGGCAAGATATGTCGCTATTAACTGCAATTAAATTTTTATTGAATATCAGAATATTTCACCGCCATGATATTCAATTATTTTTTCTGTAATTATTCCACAAGATCGAACATTAAGAAAATGTATGCTTATACAAACAAAAATGTTGACATTTTAGTTATGTTTCATTGTGTAACTTGTATTATAACTTGGTTTGGAATATTGTTGATTTACTGTTTACTTTTTAGTTCTTATGTCAGTGCCATATTCGTATTCATTTATTTGCATTTGACACGGATGATACAGATTACACTTACTACTATATTTGGTACATACATAAGGGCGTCACAAAGTTGCACTTACAATTTAAATACATTGCAACCTTGAACATACTTAATGACATGCGAATGAAGTATCTATCTTTGAATCTACATCACACTGATTAGTGTTTTTAAATTCATTTTTTGATTATCATCATGTGCAACCCGTTACAATCCACTGTTTAATCCAGTGTGGTCCCCTTTAAGAAGAGAGTAAAAGTCATAGTCCGCCAAGTTAGGGTTAGAGACGTTACAAATTTTTAAAGGTTTGTCTACTTCGATATTGCAGGATTTATCACGGATTTTCCTTTACCGTTAGCGAAAAGCATTGCTACTAAATATTCACAAATGTAAGTAAGTATGAATTAAAGCCATTGATGTAAGCCGTCGTAGGAATTCAAATTGACAGTGTCAGCCGAGGACTGAGGTGCAACTGTTCACTCACTCGATCACCACTATAATTGTTGAATAGATTTCGTGTTTTAAACTCAGTTAAGTTAAGAAAAATAAAGCAAATTGTAAAGAAAAAGACATCCAAATAAATGTACAACATTAGCAGTGCTAACGACATCACAATAAACTATCCAACATTAACTAACGTTCCTCTAATTACGCTTCCAGCAGAGATACTTAA
>NW_020653409.1:1398921-1472174 GCF_003589595.1 Hyposmocoma kahamanoa | reverse complement strand
TCGAACTAACCAAATTTGAGGAAAAAATCCTGAGTTTTATGACGCCGATCGAAGGAGAATGGTGAGGATTCCATCTCATTGTCATTCGATTCCAGCATCATGAAACTAAAACTCCAGCCTAAAAATAATACTCGTTTCATTGCCTTACTTACCAATAATCAGCTTCTCTTTAGGAGCTCCCAATTTGACCCATAAATGGGCAGCATGGTCAACAGACAGCTGTTTCCTCCACTCGGAGTCTGATGATGGAGCATACAGTGGGGCGTTGTGGCCAGTCTCTCGTTCCCATTTTCCGTGAAAGTCGTATGCCATGAGATTAATGAAGTCGAGATAGCTGTAAAAGATTTTTCTGGTTATTGCGATTCATGTTGGGTTTATTTTTAAAGAACGCGTCCTGAATTTAAAATCTTGTTTATCACAAAAGATCAACAAAAATGTTCAATAACAACGAAAGCTTCTATTTTAAGTTCTAAATTTAACATTTATTAGGGGTTTTCTTTAAAAGTTAGATTGTAACAAAAGCCTTTTTTGTGCTGAGCAAAGTATAGAACTTAATTCATGACAATAAAGACTTGCTTCAGTGAGGTCGTTAGAAGTAATTTTAGATGAAAAATTTGTTTAATGAAACGAATGAAACTTAGTAAAGAGAATATTATGAGTTTATAAAGAAGAAAGAAGTTAAGTGGGCGGGGTATGGCCTTCGTCATCAACCCAGTTATACGTCCCATTACTGGGCATGAGTCGCGTCCGAGTTCCATGCAAGGGTTTAGGCTATAGTCCGCTACACTGGCCCAATGTGGGTTGTGAACCTTCTTGATGTTTTTAAATTCTGAAAACTCAGTGCTTGAGAGGCAGTTGATCAAACCATTATGCTGCCACGGCTTTTTCCAGGGTATGAACTTGCGACGACAAAATCGTGTCCGCAATGTTCAATGAGCAATTCTATATATATGGGGTGCCTCTTAAATAAAGATGATATAATAATAATAACGCAACAACTCAACATAGCCCCGCACTAGGAAATCCTGTGTCGCGGGTGCTATGGACACACACATGGACAACCACAAATTACACCCAAACTCACGAGAGAAATAAATGTAGGCCATACAAATATTTCTACCGGCCCGAGAATCGAACCCGGAACCTCTGCGTAGCAGTAAAGCATGATAACCGTTGGGCCACGGGCCAATTAAATATATGTATTACGTTAATTTCTAATTCTACGTACATTTACCAATGTTTAGTAGCGCTATGAAGGAATATATCGTAATAAAACCTATGCGTTGAGGAAGGTTGCAGCCCTTGGAAGACGTGTGAAGTCCCCAACCCACACTGGGCCATAGTAGAGAGATATTTTAGTAGCAGTAGAGCTCCTTGTGAAAGAGTTCGTCTAGGGAGGTACTACCAGCTTGCCGCCAACCAGTAGGTAATGTGAGCATTATTGTAATCCGGTTTAAAAGGGTGCTGGTGAAATTACAGGCACGTGGGACTTGTCAACTTACGTCTCAGCATGACAGGCGCAGTGGCAGTGCCTCACAAATCCCTTGCGATTTAAAACTCTGAGTGGCACAGGTTCCCTGCAATTACTATAGGCGAGCGTGTCGCTCATACCAGACACACGAATTGTTTCTCCCGTCACTCTTTGTACCGTAATGAAATAAATACAGTAGGCACTGATAATAAATATGTTTTATTTTATTTCCAATTTCATTTTAATTAATAAGTTTAATTCAATAAAATAAATCCATATCCAAAATTTGAAGATTTTATGGTAAATTAAAAATAAAAACTTAAGTTCAGAATAACCCTATTCTTTGGTTTGCGGTAATATTAAACATAACTGGTTGATATTTTTTCCATCTCAGCCGTGATTGGGATTTGTAAAGAGCCAGAAATAATAATAATAATAAATGAAGCGCTCTACAAAAATGACAGTTCGATAATTGATACGTATATACATATACAATGCGCGATGGCTATTCGTGAACTGATTTAAATGAAATGACAACAATGTAAAGCGCTGATGGAGTGCAATGTCAGTCGTAGACCGTATAGATCCGAAAAAATAAAATTTCAATTAGAATTAAACTTACTCTATCTACTACGTCCTTGTACTTACCTAGCAACAGCAGGGACGTCATATCCACTTTTGATGTTATCTGGGCCGACGGGCACGGCAGCTGTCAGCAACAAACGAGGCTTCTTTTTCTCCTGGGCCTCCGCTTCAAACGCTTCGCGGAGCTCTGAAACAAAGTTAACGGCGTTATCATTATTTATTCAATTTCTTTATCTTAATCTGCTCTATATTTTTAAAAGCATTCAAGAAACACTCGCAAGTATTTTCTAAATAGGGTATCCATCTATTCATGTGCTATGAACCGAACAAAGTAAGTGCACTTTAAGAAATCTCCGGGGTTGCTGTATGTACACAGTTTCTCCATTCTGGGAAAATGGAACAAAAGTAGCATGGATGCGACCTTACATAACAAAATCCTTAAGCTAGTACGAGCACGAATAAAACAAGGAATTACTGCTATTCTACCTATCCATCCGACCGTGTTCGGTAATGGCCACCACTTTGACTCCTAGTAGAGTTGGCGCATTAGCGTCGTCAAAAGTTTCCTTATCGGTTGTTTTCGATTTCCATGGGATCCCCTCATCAGATTCTGAGTTCCTGGTGACAATGGGACTGTTACGTACTCCTTTGTACATTTTATACTTTTTTCTGGTTGTCATGGTGACGACGGTGACATTTGTTGATTACATGTACTGTGTCAAGTGAAAAGTCGTCTTTTATTTGCGGAATTTATTTTTTTAAACTGTGATAGCCGAAATGACGGCATAACAGCCACGTCAGCGGCGGCATCGGGGACCACCTCGAGAGTATATCCTTTCAAATAAAAAAAAAACATTTTCAAAATCGGTCCACAATGTGAGTACACGACGTGTTCATAAAATTTGAGGATTTTTTCCTCAATTTCCATGAGATCTCCTCAACAGATTTTGACTTGGTGACAATGGGACCACCATGAGACTGCACCCTTTCAAACAAAAAAGGAATTTTCAAAATTGGTTCACAATTGACGGAAAAATCTTAAAAAGTACATAAAACACACATACAGCACGTATAAGCTACTCCTTTTTTTGAATTTGGTTAAAAAAGGCAATTTCCAAATGAATACTATCATTATTAAAGCCTTACATTTAATATCAAAACATTTTTGAATAACACACTGATCAGACGAGTCACGATACTAAGTGCAGAAATTTGATATAATTTCACATCGCCATGGTCCTAAATAATATAGATTTTTTTTATTAGTATGAGAAAAAGTTATTGCCATAACGCAAAATCAATTCTAATCTATTCCGTTGTGTTTCTAATGGGATAAGTCTAATAATAAGTCACCCTGTACAATTTCACTCCCAAGACCAAATAACCCATCTTACAATGGTGACAAAATTTTCCATAACAGTCGCAGTGCCACTCCGAACTAAATCTACTAAATCGCAAAGATCTGAGGGGCACTGCCACGGCGCCCGTCCCCTTACCTTTTAAAACCGGAACTCAGTAATCTGACGTAATAGTTTCAGAGTTATTCAATGATAAAGATTTGCTTGAAAAGTCTGTATTGTCAACCCTACATCATAAAACACAGCTGTTTGGAGGCAACTACCGGGAGGTACTCAGGGCAAAAACTTTGTCGTTGATCAGCACCCCATCAATCGCTTTCTTTGATCAGTCATCATGTGAACGATGATTAATTATGCGGGTATTTTATTGTATTACTTTGAGCGTAATTAACACCCCTAAATTCCGTGTTTGACGACCCAATATTTACATTTACCGAATAAATGCACCTCTCATAGAATATTCGGGCGACATGTTGTTTCTGAACTATGTGTGGTCATAAACTACCTACAACGACTTGAGAAAAGTAAAGTTTTCTAAATGACCCTATCAGGAGTTTAACTCATATTGCCTGCATCATAAGATAAGACTAACTTAATAAACCTAACTATTTAAGTAAACACGTCCTACAACATGCGTCAAGTACCCAAATTACAATAGTCTCATAACCCTTAATCCGGCCCAAACGTAAAATAGTAAATTGAGGCAGCCAATCACGTCACTCATAACCGCTTAGAGATTTCGAGATGGACACTTGATACCTGCTGTCTGTTTTTGGTAGCATAATCGGGAGATCGTTTCTTTTGTACTAGTCTATTTTTCAATCCATTGGGAAATAGTTTTAAATTACACTACAAGAATTTACCAACTTTAAAACGAAGAGTTCATTTTAATGAGATCAACATTTAAAACTAAAATTTCTGTTTACTTGAGCTGAGTAGTTGAAATTTTAATAAATGTAATGTAAAAACTTAGAATAATAACGCATAGAAACCTAGTCCGCACACGCTAAGTGAGGCAAATCGAAGCGCGCCAAAAGGGCCTACATGAGCGGGCGGGCCTTCAGTGTTCAAGGTCAACTTGCACCGCGAACAGATCAAGAATTTTAGCTAAAAATGACGAAATGTGCGAGTGTAAAAATACGTCAGACAAACATAAAATTGATACTAACAGCACATTCCACAAGGAAGTAACGCGATTCAACTTGTATTTTTATGTAAATATTCACTAAAACCGAAAATTAACCTACTATTAAAACTAGCCTACATGAATTAGATTTTTGCCTCACTTGTGACAGTTCGTTTGATATGAAACTATCATTCTATGCGTTATTATTCTAAGTGTAAAAATAAATAAATCTATTTTTGGAGGTCTGCAGACCAACTCCAAGGTTCGTTTTCTTATTTTTGATTAAATTTGATTATTTATTACAATTAATTAAACGACCTGCATTTACGTTACTTTTACAAGACGATTATTGCGAAACCTATTTCTTTATCATAATTGTCTTTTTAAAATTAACATTTAGATATTTAATAATCAATGATATCCGACGCGTACGCCGGCCGTCGCCGCGCACATCTCTATGCAATGTTGCCAATTAAGCGACTTTGTCCCTTTATAAGACGATTTGACATCAAGAGCGTCTTTTATTTGTAGCAACAAACAAAATTTTATATTTTTTGGCGCGTATATGATTAAGGTTTAATCGTTTAAAATTTATTATTATTCTTGTCTTAGAATTCAGGAGTCCTTTGCCTGTACTATGACCATTCTGTTTAATGATATTTGCTTTAGTCTAGTACTACTTTTTCATTCATAAATTAGTTCAAAATGCCTGGTTGTGTGGTAACTCGTGGCCTCATGTTTTTCTCGCGTTTACAACACAAAACGTTTACTTATTAATTTTTGGATTGTGACAGCAACTTATTGGAATAGTGCTGTTTATAAGTAGTGTTTGTGTTAAGCAAGTAAAGTGTATTAGTATATTTGTGTGGAAAACCACATCGGCGTATGTTTTTTAATTACCTATTACCAAGTGAGAACTCTTATTTCTTCTGCGAGTGCCAATGACACGAACGCCGCCTGTGGGGCAGTAGATATACTGACACGATTGATTCGCTTAGGGTTGTTGCATCGCGAAAGGTTTAAATCTGGACGAACATTTTTCAACTGCTCTGATTTTACATTTAAAGTAAATAAAACTCATGTATGTAGGGTTCTTAACGTGATATTTTTGGCTTTGTCGGTCGTTCCGTTCTAACCTGTACATAGTACACGTGTAGAAATGAACTGTGTTAATAAGTGTCATAATTGTACTTTGTTTCCATTGGTGCTAAAGCGGTATTATTATCACTAATTAAGACGTTGTTATATACATAATTATGTATAAATTTACGTCAAAATAAAGCATAGTGAACATAACGACGTTGCTAGAAATATCGTGCAACGTTTACCGAGTTCCAGTAAGGCAACGCCTTGAGGAATTTTTGAAAGGAGCCTCTAATTTTAGCAAGGACAATCAGTACTTTGTATTGTTCTAGGTTAGCGTAGTGAGATATGCTCTATTATGGTTACTTAAGGTGTTTTTCTGGACAGTCCCACATTATCCTACATAGGTTTTGTTTATAATGCTCCTCCCTGTCAACCTCTTGGTTATGTGGGAATGGCACTATGACCTGTGCGATCTAACCCGCACAGGGACCATCTAAGTCAGGTCCTAACCCCGGATCAGCCCGTTGGCACCGACTCATCCAGTTCTCTGCAAGGCTAGTGCTTTAGATGAGCCGCCCCAGGTGCAAGTACAGCACCCTCCCTATTTAACAGATAGGTACCGGAGCTCTAGGCACGCTCATTTCCCGTCGTTTACTAACGGTTGCCATCGTTAATCTTTGCCTTAGTTAGCGTTTTCCTGGACAATGAAAAATAAACCTCTCTTACAACATATACCCTCAGTTAAAAACCAAAATTTAGCAGGTTCTCTGTAGTATTTAATGAGAAATATCTCCACATAAAAATTATGTGCAAAGATAGATATTTCATTTTTAAATGATATGTTTTAGACTTTTATCACATCGTCATTTTCCATCAAGTGAGATGGAGATCAAATGCGCACTTGTTTTTCATAAAAAAAAGTATAACGCACAGTAGCAAATAGGCTTGAGTAGTTCATGAACTAAGAACTATTAGGAATGAGTTCCTTATAGTTCTTAGTTCCGGAGTTTTCAATTAAAATTCCTTTAATGTAAGTTTTCAACTTAGAAAATGATAATCTTATTATATTCACTGGTGAAAACGTATACAGTTCCCCATAAAATAACCGTTTACCTTAGTTAAACGAAATCGTGGTACCATGAGTTTGAACTTAGCTCTATGGTTAATATTATGGATATCTTCTTTTTTAATGCATATATGTATATTTTTACGAGCATACATTATATTTGAGTAAATGTACTGCTACGCCGCAGTCATGACACCAGTCTCCTTGAACTTTTCTCTGAGAGAAACCCTAGAACCTAAACGGTCCACAGTACACGTGTCTTTTTAGTTCAGACGGAATGGGACCTGTTTGCAGAGCCAAAGACGGGAGGAGATCTTATTAGTTCACCTGTCTTTTTAGTTCCTTTAGTTCACAAACGCGAGGCGAGATGAAGCAAACGAGACAATTAATGGACTATCATGGCCTTTAGTACAAGTTCGAGGGAGATGCAAGATTGAACCGTTGCCAGCTCGTGTCATCAGAATAATAATAAAATTGTAAAGAGGGAAAACAATAAAACATTCCTATTTAAACGAACTAATTGGGATCGCTCCCTCTACAGACCGAGCAGGCACAAGTGGGAAACGATTCACCCTAGACAACACATCACGGAAATCTCCTACACCGTTCCAAATAGGAAGCAACTCTGGGTGCAACCGCTGGTATACAATAACCCTTAACTAACTAGCGATAGGTACTAGCTGAGAGCGATCTAAATCGCTGTTCCAAATCCAGTACTAGATGAGGTACAAGGTAGGTATTAGGCTCCTCAGATCATGTTCTAATCGCAGACGCAGCGGTCATTCCGCGAGTGAAAATCTAGACAACGCGATGCAGAATGCTAATGCCATCTCGCGGTGCGCGATGGAACTAATTTATGTTGTTGCGTAGTATGTGATTTTATTACAATAGTAAATACCTAAACCATTTGAATTAGCAAAACAGTGTGTCCAGCTTCTCCTCCGGTGATTCTCCTTGAAGTAAATAAACATTTCTTACATTATGCATAATTATAACTATTTTATAAAAAAAAAGATAGTTGATATACATCTATTTGTTAAGTTTTATTCGAATCGGTTAATGGAAAGTGGGTGAAATCCAACAAACCGATTTATCCCCTAATTTGCCACCATTAATGATATTTTATTTAAATTTAAATGGGACCGCTACTGTGGCAATCATCGGAATTGGTTCACAAACGTCGAAGTAAACGCGTAACATTCACAAAAAAATACAGTCGTATTGAGAACCTCCTCTTATTTGAAGTTAGTTAAAAGTAATAGATTACTTGGCAACGATTGTCTTGTGACCCACTTGTCGGCTTTTCTTTCGGAGAAACAGGAGCTTTACAATTATAACTTTCAGTTAACCGATTTCAATAAAACATGGCACATAAATGTAATTGGAGACCGCGTTAACGAAACAACGAAAGCCGACAAGCAAACTATTGCGGTCGGTTTTTTTTCTAAAAGTAATTATTATTATCTCTAAGACTTATCTAGAATTTTATTTCGATGTTATAACTCAAGCGTGTAAACAATTATGGGAAAAATGTTTTTCCTATTGAAAATGTAATGAAAACAGTTTACGAAATATCCAAATTGTTTTTTTATGCCGTATTCCGTTCTAACACAATAAAAAGCCAGAAATACCGGGATTGCCTCCTACTACTTTATAAAAAAATATATTTAAAAAATTCACGGACCAATTGGCTGACCCAAAATCTTCCACGAACCCTTGCCCGTACTTATAGCTTACAATGGAAAAAACCTGCATTTGACACCTTGTCGAACTCTATTTAATCCAAATAACTTATCTTTAATATTTAAGTTGTTATAGTTGTTATACTGATCTCCTTCATCGTTATCCCGCCCTTTTATTACCTTCCTTACTGGTTACTGGCCAATTACTTTAAAAAATTTTAAATCTTTCTAAAGGAATTTGTCCTTTTTCCTTCCACTGTTCCTACTTTGGTTCATTCTATGATCACTCCCATCAAAATTCCGGATCCCTATGTGGTGGATATTCCCACGATTTGCACGAAGCGTCTAATAGAATTTATATGGCGAGCGGTTAGGGAGTAGAATTCCTTGCCTGGGGAGTTGTTTCCCGAACGCTGTAACTTGGACCTTTTCAAGGCGAGAGTGAATAGGCATTATTTAGTTGTGCATGCTACATCGTCGACCTCATCGTCACTTTCCATCAGGTGCGATGGAGGTCAAATGCGCACTTATTAAAAAAAAACCATTATGTCCACATTTAACTGTCAAATTCGAGTGATAAAACTGTCGTTTTGGAATTTTATCACAATAACTAACATGACGAGCTCCGTGACGCTAACAAAAGAACGAATGATACTAGTGCGGTATCTTATCCATTCAGTACCTCCTGAAGTGTTCCCCTTGCGCTATAACATGGAGTTCTTCAAAAGACGTGTAAACAAGGTTCTCCGGAGTCGGCAACGCATGGGTGATGCCTCTGGTATTGCTCGTGTCCATGGGCGACAATAACCACCTCCCATCAAGTGGCTTGTCTGCTCGTTTGCCTACTACTTAACATAAAAAAAAAAAAAAAAAAACCTATTCGCAATAAAAAATAAAATTTTAATATCAAGTGACGGGACGAACAAGTCGTGCGCTTGATGATAAGCTACTTCAAAACCGGAACACAGTAATGCTGACATTACTGCTTGGCGGCAGAAATAGATAAGGTGGCAGTATTAGGTACTATAAAACTTTATCAACTGTAATAAATATGTCACAAGGAGGTTTATCACATATTGCATGCGATATACTACCGTGCTATGCATGCTGTACGGTTTCTCGTACCAGAGCATGTAAATCGCGAGACGGCTTCACAAGCTTTCGTGTACCTTATAGATGTATGGGATACTTTCCATTTTGTAGCCTCTTTTTTATAGAGATTATATGACTTTAGTCCACCTCTTATAAGAGACCCGTACTCGTAAAATCAAACACAAACATACATTTATATACATATATGGCTTTAACTATAATATGTTATACTTACATAACATACATGAGTGTATTTTAAGTTTCGCAACGGCAAAGGGATCATGGAGGATGATCCACTCCGTGTAGACTCAGACATTCTCTTTGTTAGCTTTGTATGATTTAATTTGTTCCCTTGTTAGAATGAACGAACATTGCTCTCAATGGAACCCTATTGAAGAAAATCTATTTTACATTTATCTTACAAATAACTCTTTGTTGAAATTTGTACCTTACGTTATTTATATGTCGTTCAATTTTGTAAAAAGTGATATATTTGAAAACCGAATATATTTGGTAACCAAGGAAGAGAACAGTTTATTATATACAGTTAATACTATTTAAATAAGAGGTAGATTTGAATCCCTTGAGGCGATGTGTACCTATGATTTTAATATCTATCCGTATTCCGTTTTTTTAACATTAGAAATAAGGTAAACAAAGGAGCTGGGGGCCTACTACAACCTCTTAAAACAATTTTACTTTCACCTTACATTGACTTTTCGTACCATGACGCGCTCAAAGTAAGCTTATTATAATGTTAAAACTGTGATGTTTTATTGGCAGCTTTGTTCATTCATTCACTCAGTTCGTATTATGACGCGACTTTAACATTAAAGTAGTACTGTTCTTATGTCAAATTTTGCAATCTTAAAATAGTTACTCGGACGCAGTGGAAACAGTATTATTTTCGAATTTATTGTCTAAGTATTGATTGGTAATTATGAAAAGATAAGTTTAATTTATTTATTTACGTAAATCTTTTCAATATTTTGTTTATTTTTTTATTTAATAGTACATAGGAAATCATTTCTCGTTAAATAAAAATACGCGATGTTTATTTCGTAAAATTATGACAGCGACATTATATGCTCCTTGGCGACACTAACGGTTGACACTAGACTATAATTCCGAATTCAGAACGTGACAATCAAAACTCAGCTTGTTTTATTTATTTTTCTTCATGAAAATGCGGAAAAATAATTGAATACAACGTAATTTTAATAGATTTTATTAGTACATACTTTTCTTTTTTTAACCGTTAAAATTCTCTAAATGTGAATAACATTAAGTACTTAAACATTATACTACGATAAGACGATTCAGAACACAAAAAAGAAAGAAATGGCATTATATAGTTCCTACAGCGTTATTTCTTTCCTATTTTTAGTAAGGAATAGACAATATTGGGAAATCATTCGTTCTTTCAATCGCTTTAGCAATAATCTTTCCTCTAAGGCATAAATACATTAATTGGTTAACAGGTTTGTCATGGTCCAAATTCATGATCATTACTCATGATGTTATAATAAGCTTATTTTAAGCTTATATTGAAATAATATTGTTTTTGGAAAGGTTATGTTAGGCCTGTTTGTAAACATTTTTTTTTTTCCATAAATTTATAACAAAAATGGAATGATTGTCTTTTTTCTAGTTCTACTTAAGCATTGAAAACAAAATTGTGAATAGACCTGCAGTCATTACTTGCTGGGTCTTGGTTGATCTTGTTGCTTTGCTTATAGTTAATAAACGGTCAACTGTAGTTGCTATAACCTGCGTATGCAACACAGTTCACTTTTCTTATTATAGGGTGCTAAGTCCTTTTCATTAGTTCGTTTAAGGATAAATACCCTTAAATGCTAAGGGTATAAAAATTACACTTCCGAAATTAGTAACTTTGTCGTTATAAAGTAGTTTACGCTTGTACAAAATACTCAAACTCAAATAATTAAACTCAAATTACTAACCTTTTTAATAACAGTAAAGTTGAACAGAAAATATATAAAAAGTCAGCACCTCAAAACAATAACAAAAATACAATAAGAATATAAGATAACGCGACCAATTAAAATACCAAATATGTAAAACACTTCTTATCGTGGAACACGACCACGTTAATTTAGTTGTATTAATATATCGTAATAACATACATTTAAAAAATACGATTGTTTACTACCTCTGCTTCTCTGGGTCTTTTATTGTGCAACATTTGTAATAGAATGTAAAATATATATTATTGTCAATTGTTAATAAGATTCAAATACGTCTCCGTGAAAAAAAAAAAAGAAATAGTTTTGGCTGTTGTCGAATGAGTTTCTGATCGTGCTCGTTAAGAAAGCTCTTTGACGTTTACTTTTAATGTAAAAAAAAAGTATGGGTTACGCATTGACTTACAATAATATGGACGTCGGGTCCGCGCTAAAAAGTGTCCGCACTTGTAAGGCGCTAAAATCGTATACAGAGCGCCAAACTCCGCTTTAGTCTTCATTTGTTCGACTGACAGCGCGATACTGCGATGACATTACAATTTAAATTTCGAATAGGTTGACTTGGGACATTTTTTTTGTGGATTTGGTATTAGACCCGTCGTCCATTTATTTGTAAGTCAATGGGGTTACGTATATTTGTGAATATTTATTGTGTGTTATATTCGAAGCTGACTTGCTGTGTATGGCTAGGCTGTGACGGATGCTGACAGACGGCGGGTTAGTGTCATTATATTTAGCAGATTATGTCACTTGATGTCAACGACATGTCTTGACTGGCGTAATAAAGAGAGTCTCGTCTCTTTGGACCCTTTGTTTTGTTTTCAATCTGCCTTAAAGGTACTTTTCAAAATATACCATTATATAAAATTAATAGCATATCAATATACAGGTTGTTCAAAAAAGACGTTGAAATATTTTTTAGATTATGAAACCGTCGAATGATAAAACTTTAGCCAGATTTTAACTGTCTCAGTGGCCGAACGGTGTTTTGTGGTTGTCTCTTTTCAAGCAAACCAATTTTTTTTTTATTTGGGAAACAAACAATTTACAATTTGTGTACAAGTGCAAAAAAGTTATCACTTAATCCAGCAAAGTTTCCACTAATACACATAAGTTTAAAAAGAACGAAAAAGTGCTTGCCACGTTTTTTAAACACAAAGAAAATAATAAAACGGACACATAAAAAGAAATAAACTAAAAAACAAATAACATAAATTATTGTTCATAAATTGACCTCACAAATGATTCTTATTGTACGCATTAGAAGCTCTAAACAAGAAAGCGTTACTTAAATATTTGGTTTTACAAGCAGGCACACAAACACACTTTTCAAACGAGAATTAAGGCCAATCTATTCTTTCTTTCTCTTCAAACTTTCAGACCCATGGTTACGGTTAACTGACATGCGACTATTAATGGAGAATATTGATTAGCTTTTGAAAGCTAAGTAAGTCATCTTGTCTGCAGCACTTACCAACGACGTGCCAATATGGATTCCAATAATCGACACGTCCCGGTTTATAGTATGTAGTAAAATAAAATACTTTGTATAAGATAGCACTTAATACATACATCATGTATAAAATGACTACTCAAATGCAATAAAATCAGTCATCTACCATACGAAGACTTATTCTATTCCACATTATATCCTACGTAGCCGTCTTCGCTCGTTTACGATAAAAATGTCTGATCAAATAAAAGATCTCTGTTGGTGAGGCATTAAATCGGGTTAAAAGCCATTAACGCCCGAAATCGAGGGCAAAAACTATTTACAATTGAATATTTGTTGTAAATCGAGTTTCGTTTAAATTTAATGATATTATTACAAAATCTTTATTACTTTCTGATCTAAACGATCCGATTTGTCTTTCTATTAAATCGATTTGCTTGAAAATCGCATTGAAGTAAATCGATGCAAAAAATCGTTAAATAGTATGCACGTCAATCGATCATCACAAAAATTTAATCGTCATAAATAAATCGAATGCATTCTTATTAGTGAGAATCCGCAGAATTGAAAGGTGGGTATTATGTGGAGTTGCGTCTTTTTCGTCTGAAAACGATTTTTCATATCGAAATTTGTTATACGTATAGAATGATAGCAAATTCCGTATTCGTCGTGTCTGCCTACGATTTGGTCAGAAATGGGTCAAAACACAGCGCTTTGAGTTAAAGCCCGGGCGAGTTGATTGCGTTTTATACCGCTGCCCTTCTCTGGGCATTACGAGAATACCATTATGTTACACCCTGTATTGGATAATTTCACTTCAGAGTACTAAAAAAAACCGACCACAAAAGTAATTCATCCCCTAGTTGGCCACCCTTGGAGGTGAAATATTTTCTTCAAATTTAAACGAGATCACTTCTGAGGTACTTCTTCCCAACAAAAAAAGAATCATCAAAATTGGTTCACAAATGCCGTTATCGCGTAACATACGTACAAAAAAAATACAAAAAACACAGTAGAATTGAGTACCTCCTCCTTTTTGAAGTCGGTTAAAAATAGAACTTGTAATAATAAACTTGAAATTAACTGTAAAACTGTTATGAGATTCCGCGTTATTTCCCGGAAATCCCTCTGTAGCGTCTAACATAAAACTTGAATGTGCTATATTCAAATGAAATATGGTAGCATTACAATGTTGCTAGTTATATCCCGTGGATATGGCTGTATACAATTTCTAAGCATACAACGTAAGTAGTACTAGAAGTGTTTCCCAACATTAGCCACCCATTAAGCGTCAGCTTATTTTCTCTTATCAAAAATTCGACTATATAAGTTAGATTCAGAAAGTTTTTCCTCCTTTGTTGACGTAAGTGGTCATTACAACAAAATACAATAAGGGTCGGACTACACTTCACATGGGAACGCAAAACTGGAGCGTGCTGACGGCACTCCATATAAACATGGACATTTTTGTGTCTTGGATACATCGAGTATATAACCAGAAATGGAGACGATAATTTGTTTGAAAACTATTCTGCCATATCATTACGGTGACAACTGCGCCCCGATTAGCCAGTCCGAATTTGAAACAATTTACGGGTGAACGGACGAAAATTGAAGAATTACATATTTAATATTTAATTACCGATGAAATCCGTTATTATCCGTTTGTTTCGTAATTGGATGTTTTGCTGTTTTTCCCACAACGCCGAAAGGAACAGCCCCCCATAGTTAGAGATATTATCTTTATTACAATAAATATAGTATATTTTTATAATATACGGAGACACACACACAGGTCAGTTGTTGGCGCTGTACTATTTCAGCTTTCTAATATGTGATTTCAGTGCAAAGGAGACTTGATATTTAAAAGTGGTATAAGGCACATTTGCCTGATGAGTGATGCCAAGAATGGATGGCCCTTATTTCGTCTATATTTCTGGTTATATACTCGAGGATTGGATACAAGCAACCGATAACTACATATTCTATTGTCATACAACTTATATGCAATCGACCACTATACGCGCAGACTCAGTTTCCAGTTACTTCCACTGGAGGCACACAGCGATTGCCAATCGAAGTGTACGATATACGCAACAAGGAACTGCTGCAGTCGTGGCTGTTTTGCCTGTAAGTATTGACGGAGATGACGTTACTGTCGACGTATAATCAGCACAGCAAAATAAGGGTCGTATTCTAGAACTCTACTCAATGCTCAAGTCAGGATTTGATTAAAGTTTAAAGCACTCGAAATCATACTCAAGTCCCTGCCATTAGGGTCGTATTTCCAGTGCTTGTGTTTCCAGCGCAATCCTGACTTGAGCATTGAGTAGAGTTCTAGAATACGACGTCTTTCTTCATCGACATCCATCGTGACGCCGATGCAACACTTGGTTACTAGAGTAATCAACGCCAATAAGTAGCAATCAGCGCCTGTGTCCAGTTGCCGTCACTAGATCTAGTACTGTGGAAGCGTAGCTGTGGTTTTAGCGTAGCGAGAGGTACTTTTTAATAAGAAACGAGGAATATATTCATAAATAAAGATTTATTGCGTGTGTACAACTCAAGAGTACGTCTTGAACGCGATGTTCTTTTTACCACAATGCTCTGTTGTTTTATCTAATTCTAAATACAAACTCACTTTTTTTTAGACCATTCTAAATACAATTTGTGCAGCTTGTACAGTAGTAGTGTACAGTACCCATGATTTCCTGTGGAGGTAACCAAAAGTGTCTGCGTTTGCGCAGCGCCTTAGATTCAGAGCAGTGTCAAAGTGTGCTAATTAGTAAGGTTAACCTTTAACGAAACTTGAGCGCTTTCTGCATATTAATATTGATCAGTAGTAATACGCAAAGTTACAAACAAACTCACTTTCAGATAAACGGTATCTAAGTGAATATCTTAAACCACCTACAAAGTTGCAATACAAGTAACTTGAATAGAAATGGCTTGTTGCCAATGCCTGGATTTTCCGCAAAGATATTTTAATGGGATTAGAAACAGTTAGAGAAATGTTATCAGCCGAATTTATGTTTGTTTCGAGAATATTGTCTTGCACAGTAGCCAACATGCCTTTAGATACCTGACGTGCAATGTATAGAAACAGAAATAGATGACTACGCGGTTACGCAAGAATATTTCAAGCTAGCCTCGGTTTATTGGTTAGTGTGAGGTAGATTTATTAACCCGATTATGAATACTAACAGCGTTTATCATAAAAATTAAAACGAGTCACCGGTAAGAAGCAGTAAAGACTTTAGCTAGATCAAATGGTTCAGATATTTACCAAAAAAATTACGATTATGTAAAATCCTGAATAAAATAAAAGTCTATAACGAATTATAGAAGAAAATATCTAACTTTGGACATAATTTTTATAAGGAGATAGTTCTTATTATATATGTAAGTATTTATGTATCCTACAGCCACGGATCAACCACCAAAACATATTGAGAGCCACCACTCAAACATATTGAGAATAAAGCAGTGCGTTATGAGCAAGCGATCGTTCCACTCGCGGATGTACCACTGGTCAAAATGGCCGGAATACAGTTTGGAATTCTTGCAATTTGGAATTTGCAAACTTATAAGAGTTGCGTTCAACAATATGTCATCTTGAATGATATTAGCGCGAAAGAATATCCAACGGGCAAAAAGAGGAGAGCCATCCTTCTCAGTACACTCGCCGAACGTACCTATAAGTTAGCAGCAGATTTAGCACGCCCCAAAGCGATTGAAGACATTCCCTACGAAGAAATATACACTTGTAGACGTACGTTTCATACCGAAGCGTGTTGGATTTCCTGAAAGACATAACTTCTACACAGCTATTCAACAACCTGGAGAAACACACTCACAATGGGCAGCGAGGCTACGTGGATTGTCAGAGCATTGCAACTTCAAAATTGTCGAAGAAACGCTTCGCGATAAATTTATAGTGGGGACCCAGCCATGGATACATACATATTTACATATATAACTGTTTTATTAAGTACTTAAGAATGTTCTCTGTAGAAAATTTGCTAAATTTCGTTTTTCAAATGATCAGTTTTACGGCTAGTATAGAAGATTTCAAATTGTGCTTGTTCTTTCGTAGGTAAGCAAATTACACGTTATTGCACGGATTAGAAGACCACGTGTCTTCTTCTCCTTATCGCATCGAAGGCATCCCCTACAATGCTTTCATCGTGATAAAAGGATTTGCCAATAGCATTGACTTACAAATAAATGGACGACGGGTCTAATACAAAAACCACGAAAAAAATGTCCCAAGTCAACCTATTCGAAATTTAAATTGTAATGTCATCGCAGTATCGCGCTGTCAGTAGAACAAATGAAGACTAAAGCGGAGTGTCGCGCTCTGTATACGATTTTAGCGCCTTACAAGTGCGGACACTTTTTAGCGCGGACCCGACGTCCATATAATTGTAAGTCAATGGCCAATAGGTATAAGGTACTCGCCGATTGTTGCCAGAGGTACAGGAAAGAGTTACCTATCAGTATTCTGAAATAACATTTTCCAGAAATAACGTTTGGTCGAAATTTCATAACCTCGAAAGTAATTTTGAGAGGAAAATGTTTTTTCTTTTAAACCTAACCTAACCGAATCTAATCGTGTCTTTGCGATAAACATTCAACATATCCTGAAAGAAAAACTGTTTCGTTATAATTCGGTTTTCGGTGTAATGAAAATTCGAATAAACGTTATTTCGGACAAAAAAATTTTCGGCTTTTTGATAGGTTACCTGTGTGGGGAGGCTCAATTCGTATATCCAGCATAAATGATGATTATGACTGGGTATTTTGTAAGTTTCTTTTTTAACTCCTTTTTTTCTCGTGTAGTGCAGTTGTAGAACAGACTTCCTTCCCATGTCCAGTCTAGCCCGTCTATCGCTTCTTTCAAGAGAAGGTTGAAAGCGCACTTTCTTGCTGACCTCTCTTAGTAACCATCTTATTGTATTTTTTTACGTACTTATTTGTGTATACATGTACCTATGTATATATTTTACACTATTTACATATTGATGCTATTTATTATGATTCATTATAATATTTTTGAAGTAATGGTATTTTTTTAATGTACTTTATTATATGTCTTCCGCACTTTCTCTTGCACGCTATTGCCCCTTTATAACCTTAGCTCTCACTGCCCTGGGTTGGCTGGAAGAGACCTCTTTTAGAGATAAGTCCACCTTTGTTCACTTTCTGTTAATCTAATATTTCTGTTGTATTTATTTGGTGCAATAAATAATATATATATCTCAGTTTTAGCTATAGTTACACATAAGAAATGAAACTATTTCCACTCACATGGTCAGCCGTATCGATTCTATATATTTTGTTAAATTTAAAAACATAGAAAACAAAACCAACACAATCATCCAGGGGAGTGTCATGTCGCGGGATGTAGCAATTAATAACATTTTTGTGTCGATAATTCACACGAGCGCGACCATGGCATACATTGCTCGTGTGTTTGTGTATATTATTTGTGAAGTTTACGGGCCGTGTAGACACAGACTAATATATGATGCGGTTGAACGTTAAACAAACTCATCGTTGTTGTATGTAATTATTATTATTATCATACACCCATTGTTCATCCCATTGCTGGCTCTGTAAGAAACAGGGTTTCCAAGCGATGTGAAACGTCTTTTAACACACAGGTTTTAACTTAGCGAGAGGTATTGCTAATGAACAATGACAAACATTCGTTGGTACAGCCCTTCGTCCCACACTTCCGCTTTTGTTATATAATAAACATATAGAAAAAATTATAAATGATAAATGTCAACAAAAAATCTACGCACAGAGAACAAATTGGAGTTTCTTACTCCTTATTTTCAGGGGAATCTATCTTAGAGTAGTAGTAACTTTTTTATGACGTCATTGTGGGCCTGATGATGAGCGACACGCCTATCCATAACAGTTACAGGGCCACTCAAAGTTTAAAACGCAAAACTATTAGGGACACTGAGACTGCGCCCGGCACACTGGGATATAAATTTGATAAGTCCCATGCCAGTAGTAACCTAATGCTCACATTACAGCTTGAGTGCAGAAATAAATATGATGGCAGTATTTTCATGAACGAACTCGATCATGAGGAGCTCTATATCTACTAAGGTGCTAATCAATTTGACGATTTCAAGCGTAAACTGCTTACATAAGCACAAAAGATATTTGAATTTAAACTTAGTTGCAAATTAGGTCGTGGCACTTACACCTGGACAGACGAGTTTAGCTGGTATTATGCCCAATTCTTAACAAAAAGTGTTCATTGTCAACAGCACATGTTCATTATTGCTTGTAACTAAATATACAACGACCCAGTTCCTTTTTCAGATGTTTATTTCACTGCCACCAAAGTCTACAATAGCAATCCACCGATAAACAACTGACCTAACGTTATTTACACTATCCATAAATTTAGAATCTTAGGTCAACTGTATACCTATTATTCAATGTCACATTTGTAGGCTGTTCTCTAGAAAGAAGATTCATCATTAGTCGATATTATTTTCTTAACATCGTAAAAACTTATTACGTCGGAAAACTAGCATTAACGATGTTACCGAGATGGTATTCGACTCTCGCCCTTACAATGGCTGGAAGAGAGGTCAAGTTTATTTTAGATTGGACACCTGAATTGCTTAATTGGAATTCGTCTATTTCAGGTATTGTAAAAATTATTATTGTCAAGTTGCTGATGTCTCGAAGACTAACAATTACATAACATGAGGTTGTTATCCATCAGTCGAACGCAGGATAATTCTTATGAGTTTTGTGAAACGTCTTCATCTTAAAGTTTTGTCCCGAAAATTATAGACTGACTTTAAATTGAGGATTAAGCGTCAATACAACTTCAAAAGGCTTTGATTGATTCCGCATTACAGCGAATGTTGAATCAATCGACTTTGGAAAAAATACATAGTAAAATTAACGATATATACACTGATTACTATGCGGTGTGAAAACACGATACCTAAAAATTTTCATGATCCAAAAAAACGCAAACTTACTTCGAAATTTTACAAGAATTTGTATTCATATATAAATTTCAATTCAAGCTGAGGTAGTATCAACTCTTAACATATTGTTACGGTATCTTTGGCATCATCATCAACTCATTACAAGTGCCACAGCTGGACACTCTGAGCAGATGGTTTATGCTATAAATCACCATATGGGACTATTTTTATAAGTAAATAAGTCCGAATTTGACCTCTATCTCACCTGTTGAAAAGCGACAATGAGGTCGTCGATGTAGCATGCACACTTAAATAGTACCTATCTCGCCTTGAAAAGACCCAAGGTATAGCGTTTGGGGAACAAGTTAGTAAAAGTCGTATACGGGTTGGGGACTTTACACGTTTTGTAAACGTTAACAAACGTTTTCGACGTGCAAGTTTCATCACGACGTTTATGTTTATATGTACTTAGTCGTAGAAAGTACATGCTATCAGAAGGACCTCTGGAATGAGAACCAACCGTTTTCCCACTGAGCTGCCACTCGTGAAATTATCGAACTGAAAAACATTTGAAGACAGATTCACACCTGTCGATAATTCTTTTACTCGCAAACTAGTGTCCTCTATCTTTCCAAGAATGAATTAATACTTTTTATTAAGTATTAGGTACACTAACGACAAGTAGCAGTAGAGCTCGTTATGTATGAGTAGCAGTAAAACTTAGTATGAAAGTGTTTGTCCAGGGGAGCACTGCCACCTAGCATATTTCTGTCACTAAGCAATAATTTAAACATTACTGAGTTTTAAGGCATGCTGGTGAAATTATAGGCACATGAGACTTATCAACTTGTCTCAGGGTGACGGGTCAATGGCAGTACCCCTCAGGTCTTTGCGGTTTAAGTTCTGAATGAGACTGAAACGTTTATGGACAGGCATGTCGCTAGCCACCAGCCGTACCATTACTTTGTCTCGTCACTTGGCAACGTAAAAAAGATGCAATTTAAAAATCAACCTAAACAACTCTTAATACCTCTTTCGTGTTCAATTGTATTCTGAATTTTCGACATCTCATAGTCGTGAGCAAATATTTGTCTTGGTTTTATTGAAAAGCTTTTACAACAATTAGTCTTCGCATGACGTTTGCTTTGGAGATTACTTTTAAGGCCTTCAGTTTGACAAAGTCAGGAAGATTAATGTTACATTTACTTTCGAGATCACTATTGTCATTCGTTTGACCTTATTTTCATTAGGGTCGCTGAAGTACGCAGTTTTCTTTCATTGATTTGTATAAGCCGTGTTTGTATGCTGTTTTTTGACGACAAATGTCTTCTTAAACAGATATTTGACCGTCTCGAATTCTTAAAATGAGAAACAACCGTTCTGCAACTAGGCTACCATCGTCCATATATTTTTTAATATACATTACTACTAGGGTTTTCAGTCTCGCTGCAATTCCGTGTCCCGAAAAAACCGACACTCGTTGCGATCTCGAAATTTGTTGTTGCGAACTCGAATGATAAACGAGAATTTCGAAACTATTTCAAAATAGGTTTCCATACTTATTCCAAATATTTCATACTCGTATGGTTACGCAATTAGGCTGTCAAAATATGATATTATAATCAAGTTCTCTCTTAACTCAAATTGTAAAAAAATACTGATTAAAGTTTCTTCATTTATATAGCGGGCATGAAAGAAACATACCTGATTTTTTATCTATACGTTCACCAAACGCCACAAAATATACTAACCATGGCCATGGTAAGTATGACAGTGTTGTAGAGAGGACTCTAGAACTCTAGGAAAAATACTTGGTTTTTAGAAAATTTTTTAATACCGTTCAATAACGTGATTTAAGTCTCGAGAACATCAGTTTCGAGTCCCGAAAATTTCAAAAAATTTTCGAAATTTCGAAATTTTTGCGCCCGCGCATAGCTGAAAGGTGTCCGTAACGCATCCTCGCACCGCGCCGCTACCTCGCACATCTCTGGTGGAAAGGCAACCTTAATGCCAATTCATTCTATGTTTGAATAGCCCTAAATTGTAGCTAGCTGAAAACACAGATGACATCAGAGTATTTCTTTGCTGTAAGCATTTGGTTGATATTTAAAATTTCCCATTTACGAGGTTTAAAACTATAGTGAAACAAAAACTTTATAGTGAAGGTTATTATTATACAGCTTCTGCGTATTGGATGACAAATTTCCGTGCTTCTTACCCATTTAACTCTAGCAGGTAGTCTCGATTTAAGATGTTTGAAATTAGTATTGTAAATGATAAATGTATATTCACAAAGAGCAACCTCTAGAGCTTCTTGCTCATTCTCCTCAATGGAATCTGCCTTACGAATGAGTAGTAGAGTTTAATCAATATGATGATTTCAAGTGTAATTTGCTCACCTATGAAATAACGATGATTTGAGTTTCAGTTTGCATTTGGAAGGAGGAAACAAAGCGCTTTGTGCGAATGAGTGTTTCGGACTTTCGAGTGGATCAAAACAGTGAGGTTGGAACGAAATTGTAATATAGTCCTG
The DNA here is from genome assembly GCF_003589595.1 of Hyposmocoma kahamanoa. Taxonomy (NCBI): domain Eukaryota; kingdom Metazoa; phylum Arthropoda; class Insecta; order Lepidoptera; family Cosmopterigidae; genus Hyposmocoma; species Hyposmocoma kahamanoa. Next base: position 1,449,766 of record NW_020653409.1, on the reverse strand, counting down.
TGTATACTCTATGAAAAAATTTCCGATACAAAACCGACAAGCTACTTTCCTGCGGTGATCGAGACTTAGAAGCTTCGAGAGAGTCGTTGCCAATTAGTTACTTTTTGCTATTCGCTCCACCGAGTTCAAGATATTTCCGATTTTATCTTCACTATTTGCATTTGATCAGAATATTTTTACTCCTAATATAATATAATTAAGTCTACTATCCTCAAATCTTTACCCTGAGTAAATGTCGAGGACTAGTATTTTCTAGTTAGATAAAAATATCTGCTAATAATACGTACATAAGCTGGTTTATAATCTGATACTCCTGCGTCTTAATTCTATATATGTACAAGGGTACATGTAAAGTAAATGCCTAACTACATTTTCGAAGTTCCATTTCCATCTAACTTTGTTTTTGAAACTGAATCCCATCAAGCTAATTCGTAGTATTTATACAAAACAAACAACAACTCAATTAAGTGCTCCTACTACTTTGCTACCTTTAGAGGTAGTGTGGAGCCAAAAGTAATACAGGGTGGACAACAAATATGACACTTTCTTACACAACTAAATATAATAGTATTTGATGATGATGACTGACATGATTATTCACTTTGTATGATACCACAAGTGATTACTCGTTACTTACGTTATTTATTCAGTGTAAATATAAAGCTTTCCTAGACTTTTCATTGTTCAAAATTAGTTTAACAAAGGTTCAAACCACAGCCACACATGTAAATAAGACATACTTTACAAATTGCATTTGACAAATTAATACTAAGGTAGTATTAATGGATTTTTTAATACATGTCACTTTAAAATATTTTTCACTTTTTCTTACATTTCACCATATATAGTTTCGAGTACATTCGGAGTAATTGGCTGTAGTTTAAACGTGCTTAGGCTAAACGAGAGCTTTTGAGAACAAAGCGAGCAAAACCGACTCGTTCAGTGTAATTAGTGTGCAAACTACGAACTGGGAGGTTCACAACTTGATGTATTACATTTTTTTTTACTCTTAATAGTAGACCTACTTAAAAATATTTGACCACCATAGTGACCTAGCGGTTAGCAAGTATGGGCACTAGATATAGAGGTCCCGGATTCAATGCAGGTTAAACTAATTGGGCAAACGAACATTTCTAAATTAATTTCGGTTTGGGTATTTTGGATAGTGCCCCGTGGTTAATTTCGTTGCTCTAGTACTCGTAAGTACAGGAAATTCGCGATACCGGACAATAGAGTGATTGTCTGGGAAGTTATTATTTATGGTATCTATTCTGGGTTCTCGCCTCTCGCAGTTTTCAAATAGGAGAAGCCCGGTAAAGGCACTGAAAAGAAAGAAAATACCAGGTTCCAATGGCTCACTTTATTTCGTTGTCGATATAAAAACTAGAATAAAACAAAATGGTAGTCTCTCTATCAGTCCGTCAGCTGACCAGCTATATATAGCAGGCGGCGTAACAAAAGGTCATAACGGGTACAAACGGCCGGGGTCAATGATTCAAGTTCAAGAATCACCGAACGTTAAGTGCATTGATATTATTATTACATTCAAACACTCTTTTCTTGGTTTTTTCTACGACCAGGTTTACTTCTACCAGCGACTTTGCGAGATACAGGAGCTTGTATCTGTCGTGTCTAAACACATGACCTAGATATGTAACTTTGTTCAATTTTATATACCCCATTTAGCCCTTTTGCCAGTGATATTTAAGCTGTTTATCAGGTAAAATACTAAGAAAAGGGTTAGGACACATTTATGTCATTCTTTTGTTTCGTTTCTTGAATACATTAAAGCTTTATCGCCCCTTACGGCACTAATGGAGGTATAAGTACTTGTAGACAAAAGACAAGAGCAATATTTCTAGTCATCCTTATCAAACCTCTCTACCACCATTTATTTATTAGGTGTGTCACGAGTAGTACCAAGACAGGCATCTCATATGAACGTGGACTTTGTTGGGTTGTAGCAATTTATGTGCACATTTTTCTTCCAAAATATTTTTATTGATTTATTTATGTACTCACACTCTTACATTACCATTGGAATAGGCAGATACCATCGATCGCCACTTAGCACTGTGACGATGCGACCTATTTCATCGTCACCCCACCCTTTTACCACCCTTCTATGATTCCTGGCCACCTAAATTTTAATAGTTCCTAAATTCCTTTTTCTTCTTCGTTATTTACTTCTCTTCTTTCCGTCGCCACATTCTACTAAATTTCCGAAGCGAGCACATGTGCTCGACTTGACATAAAATTCTGACCAATTAAGTCATGTAACCTAACTGCTTGTAAAGAAATTATATTTGTAGTACCATTGAAAATCATGTAACCGAATTGCTTATAAAACGTAGTATTTCTAGAAATTACAGGCCCTTTTTACCATAATCTGTATTTAATTAAGTAGGCAGTGTTTTATACGATTGTACCTATTTTTATATCATTGTTTTGTTGCAGTCTTTACGCTTTTACTTTACCTGGTTTTTTTTTACTTCAAACAAACCTTATCTCTCTTGCTTCACTTACATTCTATATATTTTAATATATGCTCTCTAATTCTTCTCACTACGCACTCCAGCCTTTTTAAGAACACTCTCAATTTGATCAGATAATGTTCTTAGTGGCAGTCCTCTTCCAATGATGCCTTCCACGTTAGCTTTATATATTTTTTTCGTTAATCTACATTCCATCATCCACTCCATGTGTCCAAAGCACCTCAGTTTACTCTTTTCTATTTTTGTCACTACATTCTCTTTTAAACCCCATTGTTCACTGATCACAGCATTTTTCACTCTGTCACACAGCCGCACACCATATATTCTTCTGAGGGATCTCATTTCAACTGCATTCACTCTACTCTCATACTTCTTCTGCCATACACAACACGCACTCCCATGCATTAGCTTTGGAACCAACACACCATTATGTACCGCCATTCTTACTTTTTCAGATATAGTCTATATATCTATCATTCCCTTTATGAAATATTTTTATATAATATGTAATAAACACTACTTACATATATAGTTATTTTTGACACAAGTGCGGAAGTTAGTCATTATTCACGAGTCTCGAGGCTTCGACTCGAGACCAGTGAAAATGACAAATCCGCATGTGTATCAAACGAAGTTTTTAATGCATTTGCGAAAAAACTGTATTGAAAGTAAAATAAAACAGTTAATTTTAGTGGCGTGACGCGCAGCGGTCTCGCGTAATACATTGTTAATACTCAATCAGCCATCTTTATGTAAAATATTTTGGTATTTTTAAATGTACCCCGTTGTTTTATAAAACACCTATGCAATTTAAACAAATAAGATGTTTGTAAGTAACTATAAGTTTTAATGACGAAAAAAAATCCAACTTTAGACAAGATTTGTAGTACGAAAAATACCACGTTCTGAGCAACTGTATTAAAAAATAATATAGCACACCGTTGTTGGTGATATTAAAATCCCATCTGCAAAATGACAACTTTTCAGTAGAGAAATTTGCAGACTATCGAAATTAGTGAACTACTTTTTATGCTTAAATAGGTAACTTGATGTGTTACTTTACGATCGGAACATAAAACGCATACCACGCCAAATCAAAACACAATGTCAAGTATGAACCTTCATTCGCATCATGCTTCTTTTAATTTGATCGAGTATCACGTATTTGACAGTAATTGTTTCGGACGGGGAACGAAAGTACAGGGCCAGGGGTCTACTCTCGATCTCCGTCCAACATCCGTCCGAAACAATTACTGTCAAATAAGTAATATTCGACAAAATTAAAAGACAAGTATCCAGTATGAAGCTTCATTCGCATCACGCGTCTTTTCATTTGGTCAAGTATTGCTTATTTGGCAGTAACTGTTTCGGACGGATGTCGGACGGAGATCGAGAGTAGACCCCCCCGGAGAAATGACGGTCAGAAATATCACGGATCATTTTATCTCTAGGCGTACAAACGGTATTCGTATTTTGTTGGATTTGAATCGGCTGTACACAAGCGACATCCGAAATGGGTCAGAATTTTCTAGATTTATATAGTCTCGGATTCAGAACGAATTTGAATCGGACGGAGGACAAGATTAGACCCGCGTGGCTATAGGACTATGTTAGCGTCAGCATTTACTGTTACGAAAATTTCGTGTAAAATTAAAATTCGTAAAAATAATCGTACACATAATTCCATACAAACATATACACGAGGAAAACTCCGCTCTTCCCCTTTTTTGAAGTCCTACAAAAAGAACGTATTGTATGAATATCTGAGGAAGCACTTAAGTACGGTTCGTCGCAATTAAAAATATACGATGTGTCAAAATTCGTCATTGAAAAGTGCTCTTTACCTGGTTCACATAGAGTTCTAATTTGCGGTTTAAGACAACAAGCTGGTGACTTTGGTTTAAGAATCGCTGTCCGCTATTTCTCTGGCTTAACGTCTAATGAGGCGTTTATAGCAATGAACTGAAGCACCCCCTTAAGCCCTAAGGGTACTCCCTCTACGACATAATTAAACGTACTTAAAGCGTACGTGGTGAGAGGGCGCACTTTAGAAATCAATTTGTACGTACACATACCTAGGACCCTGGCTGTACAGATACTTGTATGTGATTGGTACACTCATCGTTTTTCACATTTTTTTTCCCTGATCAAAACAAGAAAAGATTCAAACCTACGAAGTTACTACAGTTACAATAACAAAAAAAAATTCTGAAAGTAAGTTTTATTTCGAGATTTTTCTTTTTCTTTTTGTATGTTACTCGATAACTCTGATTCGGGAACCGATTTTGATGATTCTTTTTTTGTTGGCAAGAGGGTACCTCACTAGCAGTCTCATTTAAATTTGAAGAAAATATTCCATCTCTAAGGGTGGCAAACTAGGGGATGAATCCGGTTTCGCACACTTTCCGATAACCGATTTCGATAAAACTTGGCCTATAGATGTGGTTCGATGGACTTTTGAGATCGTTTTTAATGCTCTTTCCTGGGAGTACTAAGTGACGAACAATTCGTGTGACTGGGCCATAACAGTTGCAGTGCGTCGCTCAGAACTTTAAATCGCAAAGATCTGAGGGGCACTGTCACTGCGCCTGTCACCCAGAGACATAAATTGAAAAGTCCATGTGCATTTCACCAGCAACCTTACACTTCAAAACCGAAACGCAGCAAAGCAAGTGGCAGTACCACCACTAGTTATGTCCGTGCATATTTCTCGGCATAAATCTTTTTCTAACCGGTTCTATGCGGTTTCATGTCGATAAGGATAGACTTCTTACACATCCCAACGCTGTGCCTCGTTCTGTCTACTGAAGGTTAATTTCACAGATTTCCAAGGACTCTGGATCGGCATTGTTGTGCAAGGTTTTATGATGACGTTTTTCCTTTACCGTTACCGAAAATTATAGCCATAAAACATTCACAAATTACGTGACTTGAAGACAATATTGAATTTTTGCAACATGCAAATCTTTTCTCCGTAAGATTAAACCTTATTTTTCAGCACGGTTCAACGCTTAACCATATGTTTTATATAACACGTCGTCAGTGCGTTCCAGTAAAACAAATGGTTACTATAGACGCAGTGTAGAATTGTGTTGACAAGTGCGATGCGGTTAATAGTGTATGCCCGTCATTCTTGAATAAATTGCTTTAGGCCCTTCAACTTGTACACCCCTAACTCCATACAACGCAACTGTATACATACAGTATAAATTACAACGGTCCGGTTCACTGTTTGCCATTTCGGTCACATTTCCTTGCTAATGAGCCAGAGTTGAGATGTTTATGGGTGTGTTGCCACCCTAATAAGTTTCACAGCGCATTTGAAGTAAATTGTGCTTTAAATTCGTATGTTTAGTGATTTATTACGTACACATACATAGTATCACGCCTGTTTCCTACTGTGGTAGGCAGAGGCTATGAACATGCATTCGCTACGTCCCTGACAAACCACGTTTGCCTTTTTTTTTATAATATCGAGGGACGGGACGAACAAGTCGTGCGTCTGATGGTAAGCTACACGCCTGTCCATAACAGTTGCAGTGCCACTCAGAGCGTCACCCTGAGACATAAATTGACAAATCCCCAAATACCTGTAATTTCCTTCAAAACCGGAACACAGTGATGCTGACATTACTGCTTGGCGGCAGGAATCGTTAAGGTAGTACTTCCTTGGACAGACTCTTTCCCAAGTAGATCCACCGCTACAAATGAATCGAAGTATAATAATAATAACGCACACACTCAACATAGCCCCGCACTAGGGAAAACCCTGTGTCGCGGGTGCCATGGACACACACATAGACAACCACAAGTTACACCCAAACTCACGAGAGAAATAATTGCAGGCCATACAAATATTTCTCCCGACCCGGGAATCGAACCTGGGACCTCTGCGTGGCAGTCCGGCGTGGTAACCGTTCGGCCACGGAGGCAGTTAAAGTAGTAGTATGAACGTGCCGTACGACTTCAACTATACGAGATTACTACAATTTGGTCCTAATGTTAGAAACTACGAGATTTCACAATTTTCTTCAATAATTGGCGAACGTACATCTCAATTTTGCTGGCGAAACGAACAAGGAAGCTGGTAAAAGGTCATAGATGAGTCTCTAACGAGACGCCGTTGCCATTTGCAGGTTCGACTTATATCAATTTAACAATGCGGTTGCTCTAACACTAGAAAATCTTGCACTTGTGGTTTCTCTAATAACAGTAACGTTTATAGGCCACTTTTCTTCATCTTTTAATTATTGGATTTTTAATTATTTCTTCATCCATCACCAATGCATTATATATCCCACAGCTGAGTATGGGTCTCAAAAGAGAAGGTTTGAACTCCTTTCTCGTTTGCCTCACTGGGTTGGGGGCTTGTTCTTCAAGAGTTGCGAATCTTCTTCGATATGCAGGTTACATTAGGTTTTCTTCACCATCAGCGAGAATTTCTGCTACAGATATACGTAACTTGAAAACGAAAGTAAACAGTACATGCGTTATAGCGATTTGTACGACCGACATCTATATTAATTAAGAAATAACCACTCATCCACTTGGCGTACCACGGCTCTAACAGATCGAACAGTTCAATTTTCTAAAATAATGGAAAATTTTGTAAAGGTTTTCTGCGAAGTTATTTGTTAACTTGGCTACGAGCACCGGTTGAAATCAAGTCGGAACACATTTCTGCTCAGAGAGACTTTTGTTCGTGATTTTGCTCGAAGCAATAAGTTTTTCGTTTGGAACCCCTCTGTATTCGTGGAAAAATAATCAGCTGTTTACATATTATATTTGGATGGAATGGGTATAAACATTTAAAAAGGATCAACTGATTCCATTCTTGCTTTTGATTTGATGCTTTTATTTTTTTAAATTTCGCAGATCTATATTAGTCAGCCTAACAAATAGTCATCATGAACACTATAGCTTAAAGAAATTCAATATTGAACACTGGCCTCTCCCAAAGATCGCCACAACGAGCAACCTTGCATTGCTTGCATCCAGCGGGTTCCCGCAACCTTTACGGAGTCCACCTTGTGTGTGGTCTGCCCAAGCTGCGTTTTCCTTCTATTTCTAAAGGGTATCTGTTCTACGAGCCTCTCCCAACAAAATCACAAAAAACTCTTGATTGAAACTACGTATTGGACCAATATATGCAGCATATGGTTTTTTATTCACGATTAAGGAGGAATACTTAATGGTTTGTTAGATTTAAGAAATGAACTAGACCTTGGCGTGCACGAAAAGAGGCTCCATGCACGAAGTACCATTCTTGTATGTCTGGCACATCCTGAGCGTTAATCGGCGAGTGCCTTACGCTGATTGGCAATAGTGTACGCCAACGACACGACAAGAAGAAGAAGAAGACCTTGAAACAGTTATAGACGATTTAGATGAACCTTATAGAGAGTATCAGTTTGGCTGGGGATACATATTATATGTCGTGATCGGTGAACTTTTATAATTTTTTTTTGGTCAAAATGGTTGGATTTCTGAAGAACGATCACCAGATGTTTGAACCTTAATGCAATCGGTATGAAATGGAATATTTTAAATAATCGCTTCGTTTGCGTTGGCAATAAAAAGATGCAATCTTTTACCAAGGGTATCGCTGCTCCGCTGTCGCCCACAGTCGTGTAGATTTATGTGATCGAACATCATCATATTTTTATGTTTGGTACACAGGGTTGTGAATAATTCTATTATCGATATATCTTGCTGGTACTGTGATATGTATAGAGAGGTTCTGGCATTGGGTCGGAGTAGCTTTCGAATGTTAACCAGGAATCTCACGGGATACTGTCGTTTGAACAAATACGTGTCTAATCTTAAGGTAAGTGAGAACAGAGACTGTGGATTCTATCAAGAAGCAATAAGATGCCTTTGCACCTCGTAAGTCAATGTTGGCAACTGACGGCCATATGAAATTCATTCCACGTTTGGCGTAACAACATTAAAACCCCAAAAAACGGAGTGTTTTTTCCTAAAAATCTGGTCAGTAATTTTATTTTTTATTTTAGGCCTAGTTTAGTAGGTTTGTCGAGTGGTTCGAGGTTCTTGTAAATTTTGTAAAAATTTAGTCGAAAAAGGTTTTTTCATTTAATCAATATTAAACTGTTGCAATTTTTTAATTTTCAACTATTACAAAATCTAAAAAAACAAGTGTTTTGTTAATTTTTTTTTTATTTCAATTATGGTTGAGTAATGCTCTACTAATTAAAAAATGTTAATATTTTATATTGCTACGTTGTCTAATTTTAATTTATTGAAATATATACGTTACTATTTTTTTGTTTACAGCAAATTTTTGACAGTAATGTAATGTTAAGTAACATGTGAAAGTACTAATTGTAAATCTCAAATAAGACATGTTGAAAAATAACCACTCATTTTATAGAGGCAGGTAACATCTTTGTTACAACTGCAAATATAAGTTAGTAGAACTCCATTCGTGTTTCCACAAGTTTCATTATTCCCCTGTGCAAAGAACTCAAGTATTCCTACCTACAACGTTAATTATTTAGATCCTACCTTCTTACTTTGTAACTCAACCTTACGGTCTATTAGTTTAGGTTGATAATTGTTTGGGTATATGGTTGATAGTAAAATTATTTATTTATACAGTCTGTAATAAAAATGTGCGACCATACAGCACGGAGTTTTTATGGTTTTTTTATTCGTCATACAAAGTAGGTGAATGCATTCTTTCGCAAATTACCAAATTATGTCATTGTTAAAGTGAGTATAGTTAATACTACCACGTCAAATGTGGATCTGGTTATTATATTCTGTATAAGAAAGTAATAAAATCTAACACAAATAACTGAAACTATTTTAAAGCCGAGTCCGGTGCAAACCTGAAAACTAAAATTTTATACCTGAATGCGTCTGTGGCAGAACAGTTACCATACTGTTCTGCCGGGAGAAATATTCGCATGGCCTACATTAATTTCTCATGTGGTTGTCTATGTGTATGTCCATGGCATCCGCGATACAGGGTGCGGGACTATGAGTGTGTGCGTTATTTACTTATTTGTACGCTGGAGATCGTTTCGAAACGCAAAAAACTGTCAGGCGTTTCATACAAATGTTTAATACCTAATTAACCAAAACATCTGAAAAACAGATTTGAAATTGAAGGAATTGGATTTGAAAAGCCATATATGCATTATTAAAGCATGGTCACATTATGTTAAAACTTCCCCTCAATACAGTTTCACATAATTTATACAAAAGACATACGAGTAAAATAAAATGGCTCTATATGCTAAAATAATCCATAGGTAAAATAAATTTACACTTGAAAACGTCACATTTAAGCTACTGCTCGTTCACTACGCTGACCTCCCTGAGAAGAACAAGCAAGAAACTCTAGGGATTGCTCTTTTCAAATAAACTTAAATGCTATGGAATACACTTTGAATCAAATTTGTGTGAATTCTGGAGCCGTGTCGTCTTTCCATACATCTTTATCTAACACGTAGTCTCTCAATTTTGTAATATGATTTTTCGATCAAAATATTTTTAATGTAGTTTTTAAACTTAGGAAATGATAAACTTAATATATGCTCGGGAATCTTATTGTAAAAACGTATACAGTTCCCCATAAAAGAGTTGTTTACCTTGGTTAAACGAAATCGTGGTACCATGAGTTTGGACTTAGCTCTAAGGTTAATATTATGGATATCTTCTTTCTTATTGAAATTATGTATATTTTTACGGACATTTAAAATGTTTGAGTAAATGTACTGTGATGCCACAGTCATGATACCAGTCTCTTTAAACTTTTCTCTAAGAGAAACCCGAGAGCCTAAACGGTACACAGAACGAATCGCTCGTTTTTGCAATACAAATATGGTTTGAATATCTGCCGCTTTATAATGTCCTACGGGGTTCTCATGTGGGGACATGAGAACCCCGTAGGACATTATACTATGGAAGTAACTAAAGTAAACTAGTCTAGCAGTACTAACATCGGTAAGCTCACGTATTCTGCGGACTGCGTATGCAGCGGAGCTTAAAAGTGGCTATTGACTACTACAACTACTGCAATGTACCTTAGTACAATGCCGTCGATAAGCTGGGACTTAAATAATATTAGGTTTATTGAATAGCTCAATGTTTGAATACCATGATAGGGAAATTACTCCACTAGTTTGTAAAAAAATAGTGTAGAAAATTATTCATATAAAGATCAAACAATACGAAAAATTTGGTCCGGCTGGATTCGAACCAGGCCTTCAGCATACCTTATCTGACGCTCCAACTGTGCTACGACCTAGCAGACCTTATGAATTTATCTTTGTGCTTGTTGTAGATCATTGTTTTGGTTTTGGACTTCCTTAGAGTAGAGCTCCTTGAGAAAGAGTTCGTCCAGGGTAGCACTGCCAGTACTGCCACCTTACCTATTTCTGCCGCCAAGCAGTAATGTCAGCATTACTGTCTTCCGGTTTTGAAGGGTGCAGGTAAAATTACAGGCATATAGGACTTGTCAACTTATGTCCCAGGGTGACGGGCGCAGTGGCAGTATCTCTCATATCTTTGTAATTTAAAGCTCTTGGGTGGCACTATAGGTGTTATGGACAGGCGTGTATCAGGCGTACCACTTGTTCGTCCCGTCACTTAATATTATAAAAAAAAATTATACAATTCAAACTTTCCACATTACCCTAAAGACTGTGAATAACTCACACACCTTTACAGACAATCTCCTCAAATTGTAGACAGCATTAATTTTCAAACATCATAATACCTTTAGTAATCAAATAATGCAAAGAAAATACCATCTTCACGGCATATTACGACAGAGCTAATAACAGTGCAGGAAGCTCGTTTTGGTCCAAGTTTGTCGTGACGAGAAAACGGTGGTGCAACTTGTACGGGTTCCTGATGAAATATCGCAGATTAGAGGTGCCTAATTGTGGGTTTAGTTGTCGAGTTTAGCATTTTATCGATGTCGATATTACCTGTTTGATCAAAAGTGATTCCCAGATCAAAATTAATTACTATAGCTTCTACAAAAAGTTTAGCTTTTTAAACGGTCAAAATCATAACCGATTTCTAGCCATGATTTCGTGTAGATAATACACGTTTATTAGGTGCGGCCACCAAAGGAAAATATTTGCAAAAATTCAGACGGTTACGACTTTAAGATGAGGCAATAAAAACTAGAATATTTCTACAAAAGTAGTATGTGTGGCAATTCGCATTTAAATGGTATTTTAAAATAGCATTAAAGGCAAACATGAAACTTTGCTTCCGTTATGTGGGTGAGTATTTTTCATATTTCTTTTTTCTAACATAGATTTTAAGGATTTAGTGGTTATTTTTTTTATAATAACTAAGCTAAGTTATGGACAGGCGCGTAGTTTACCATCAGGGACACGACTTGTTCGTCCCGCCACTTGACATTATAAAAAAAAAGCTTCTGCGTTTTATGCTAGCGCTTTCTTTCGTTACTTGTTAACTTTTTATTTCACTTTCTACGTTTATTTATTAATTGTTATTTTTTTGTACGAAAGTAAAATCTGACGAATGATTAAAATTCATGGAACAAAAGTCCCGCGAAGCTGTTAGTAGTTTACAAATCATCCTGTATGTACACAACTAACAAGGTATCTATTATAATATTCATGTTGAGCCAGGGCATTTACAACACAACATATATTAAATAATTATTTTGTTGATCTTTGTAAATATAGTGAATTGTAAATTTGTTCCAATCACTCTTTTATTAGATTTTGACACATGAGTGTGTGCGTTTGTTTGTATGTATTTGTTTTGGTCAAACGTTTTATCTATCTACTTATCTCAAGTCGTTATTACTAAACATATATTTACTTCTTAATAGCATTGTACAATGCAACATCTGTTTTAAATTATAACTCCCATAGCCAAATAGAGCTATCACGAAATAATCTTTACAAGAGCTATAAAAATTAATAAAACCGACTACCCCGATAACCGAGGTCATAACGGGCAGCCATTAAAATTTTATCGCCAAAATATTTCATATGGCAACACTGCCCGTGCCTGCGACAGGTGCAGTCGAGCACGACCACAGACTATCGATATTTCGATAGATTGTATTTTGATAGTACAGTGCAGCCCTAGCGATGTTATAGAAATGGCAAATTTTGGCGGTTCATCGTTTTTTAAGACCTTTTTATAAACGATGTCAAAATATTCTTGATAGATTCTTTGTTGATAGGTCACGTACTTGCTTCCAGTGGTGGGAATTATTTAGCAATTTGTCAAAAGATCCAGCCTACGTAGATAAGTTAGACGTGAAAAGTGTTTCTTTAGGTAACAGAAAAAAAAAAAAAAAATTTAGTCTGAGTAGCAAGTTGTTTAGTGTAGATTACAGACGAATAAAAACTAGCCTAAATAACTATCACAAGTATCCGTAACTACAAACGCGTACTGCTCTGAAACAGCGTCGGGAGAAAAATTAAAAATACTGTGGTTATTAACCTGTAATTACTGACAATTGATCAGTGATGTTGGATATTTGATACATAAAGACGAACGCGAAAATTTTGAATCCGAGGTGAGGTAGTACCGATTATTAAGGGCTATGTCATATTATTTACGCAAGCTACAATCTCCACTTGCAAATAAAACTGTCTTGGGATTGGGAAGGCTTCAACTCTGTTGATAGTACATTGTATAAAAGTTACGAAGTAAATAAAGAATTTAAAAAAACCTAGAACTTTCTACAAAGTTCGAACTCTATGCAAGCCGATGCACCTGTCTACGGTTCGGTCCGATATTTGCCAATATTTAGGCGATCTGCCCGCAGATATTGCAGGCGGACTTTCAAATAGAAAATGTCTCGATTTAAACCGCAACGTTGGATTGAGATCTCTGTAATGCGAACCGAAACAGCTTTCGAATCGCTTTGTTTTGTGACGTGAAATTACTGTGAGAGTATTGAGAATCAAACTGCGCGACGCGCTGTCTGTGTTAGGGATTTTGAGAGTGGAAAAATCTGTTTTCGCTAGATATACGTGATTTCCTAAAAGTTTAGTAGCAGTACCTCTCGCTTACAGAGAAGGAGAACGTCGTGTTAAAACCTGCACGTTTAAAAAGGTTTACAGCCCATGGTAAGAAGTCGTCAACCTGCGGTTGCCTGGCGTAGCGGATTATGATCTTAATTATCTCAACCTGTATACAGAGTGTAATCATAAAGTGTGCCCAGACGATTATTCCATAAATTTAATAGATATCAAAAAGCTTTAAAGTGATATCGAAAGTATGTTACCTAATTATTAAATCGGCATCAATAACTTTTAAAAATAAAACTAGAAATATCCGTCTAGTTCTTCTGTTGTCCTAATTTTTTTCATCCCATACAATGAAATGATCCTTACATAAAACTGAGTCGATTAGCACTCAAAAAGTTTGATCAATTTTATTCATTTTTATAGACAACTCCCATTTGACCAAATAATTCACTATGCCATAATATTTTTATTCAATTAAAAGTTAGTTTTATTAATTTATTTGTATCAGTTTTGGTCTTCTGTAGTTCTTGTTACCTCTTACAGTAGGTAGAACTAAAACCTCTCTACGAATGTAATATAAAATGTATGGGAGCATCTAATGTTAAAATTTTAGACATTTCTAGTTTTATTTTTAAAAAGTTATTTATGTCGATTCCCTTAGGTAACGTATTTTCGATATCCATGTAAAGCTTTTATATACATCTTATGTTTATGGAATAATCGCCTGGGCACACTTAACGGTTACAACCTGGATATATTATAATAATGGGTGCACTATGGTAAATTAATATTATTTTGTCTTCGCTTTAGTACAGTCACACAGATGTTAAGAATATTGTACATGGCTCAATCGCATCGTGGTACCGCCATCGACTACAGCGGAAAATCGTTACCTTTGGGCAAAATTCACACTAAACTATGATTTATTTGTAGGAAATGAAACTTTTTCCAGATTTAAATCGCGTATATTTGTTTTTTCAAACAAACCAAGATTTCAGGCCCTTTACAGGTCTCATTTTTTCTAATATAGTTACAAAAGTTATTAACTTAATATCTTATTTTGAATTTGACAAAGAACATTCCAATTTACGCTACATATGTTTTATAAATTATTTTATTTCAAGAATATGAATTTTTAAATTTTTATTGAATTGATATTCAATTATTATTTGTAAAATTACTCCACTAGTTTCTTATAATTATTATTACAAAGATTCGAGATCGAACACTTCGATCCGGCTTGATTCGAACCGACGTCTTCTAGCTTACTGTGTCAGACGCTATACCAACTAAGCCACGGAACGAACCAGCGAACCTCAGGAATATTTCTATGTGCTTGCGTCGTATTATTTGTTTTTTTCAAAACATGTATTATAGTGCACCAATTTTTTTTATGATATCAAGTGACCGGACGAACAAGTCGTGCGCCTGGTGATAAGCGACACGCCTGACCGTAACAGTTGCATACCGTAATGCTCACATTCTTACTTGGCAGAAGAAATAGGAAATTTGGCAGAATTTCTCTCTCGTCTTCTACTGCTACAAACATGATACAAAACTAATATTTCTATTAAACAAGTGCAGAAAAATTGAGTAGATAGACTTATATCTAAAAGAGATCTCTTTGAGAGAAAAACGGAAAAATATTCGACGACCTCCGTGGTCAAGTGGCATGCACACTGGTTTTCATTGTGTCGCCATCTTTGAGGTTCCAGGTTTGATCCCCAGCCGGGTCAGTGTAGAAAACTAAAAAAAAACTATATTGTTTCCATAACACAAGTGCTTTAGCCACTTACTATATGATCAGAGCAAAGTATGTAATGTTGTCTAATAATGATTTATTTATGCTGTTGGAAGTTCTTGAATAAATGAAAAAATAAGTAAAAGTCACCTCCACAGTCTTTGTCGCAATCAGTGTAGAAAATAAAGTTTACCGCCACTTTCATTGAGTATAAACAAAGCAATAATGCTAAGAAATTCTCCTGTTTTGCTAGACCAAATTTTTCCTAGCGTGCTAGGAATTGCGTACATGCCCCGCATTTTATGCGGTTTCAGTTGAAACTCGAATTTCGCCGGCTTTGAGTCGCATCGTTTGTTCTCTAAAATATTCTTGTAGCAGGTGCTTTTGTGGATAAAATCCAGGATACAAGTTACTTTATTGTACATTACAATAAGTATCATATTTCTATATCCTTTCGTGACGTAAGTGCTAAATGGGTTTCAAAAACATCGTGTTCTTTGTTTTTTTTCGGATAGTTTATGTGGAAAATTAAATTTGAAATTTACCACGAGCTTTTCAGCGAAGGAACACCACGTGATGTAACCTGAACGTCGAAAGAGATTCACAACTCTCGGAAAACGTGTTAAGTTCCCAACTCGCCTTAGACCATCGTGGCAGACTTTGGTCGTATAAACGCGTTGATTATGATATCTATGATATGCAGTGCTACTTAGAGCTATAATCGCAAAGATTTGAGGAGCACTGCCACTGCTCGCCTCACATTTCTTCTCAGCTAGATATCCTCCGGTCCCTCCAGCCGCTTAGGTTATTGGGAACTGGAGAGAGTCGTTTTTCGGCGTCGGGAAGTGAGCGTGGCTTACAGCTTCGCCGCCAATGAGAAGATTTGGTAATGGACTCAGACTCGACGGCTTAGCGGTGGCAACCGCTAGTTGCGCACTGCGCATCGGGAAGTGAGCGTGCCTACAGCGTGCACCCGGGGCGCTGGCCTCTCGAAGGACCGGATGAAGTCAAGTGACAGAGGTCTGTGACAACCCTGTACACTGGCTGATCTGAGGTCAGTGAACCTGTAAGGTTCCTGTGCGCGCATAGGTCACAGTGCCCTTCCCGCATAACCAAGAGGTTGATAGGGAGGGGGACTATAAACAAAACTTATGTAGAATGATATGGGACTGCTCACCTCACATTATTTATTTGTGAAAACACAGGTTATTGTAGAAGCTAACATGTACAAAATGAGTGTAGTTTCTATGTAAGTATAGTGTAATGTTGAAGGTATAGGTATTATACATTCACTCACATGCACTTCGACATACTATTAACCAAGTGTAACATGTTTCTTTTTCAATAATATTACATGGGCATGTACACATGTTTTTAATAAGTCGGTCAATTTTAATGGTAATTTATGTGAAAAAATAATATCGTAATATGAATAATGTCCAATGTCAAAAATTAGACAATGAATTTAGGGATTTATCATTTACAAATTCGGATACTGTATAGTACATTTTATTAGTAAATAACTTGTTTAATTGTTTTTTTAAATAGCACAAGGTATTAATTGTTTTAGTTATACAGGCTTTCAAACGGAGTTGGTGAATTCGTCTTGGCTTCAGAGTTCGCGTGAACAAGTGTGGGTGCACTCGGACATACACGGCAGTTTCGTAGATATAAAGTGAAGGAACAGTCAGTAGTCGAAGGTCTTTAAAATTGGTTTGTAGCTATCTGCCCTCTTCAATCGACAAATTGTTCTGACACATGCTTTTTGCCTAAAAATATACTTAGTTCTTTTACGGAAAACGAAAAATATAACACGCAAAGTCAAACAAGACACGTGACATTGCATTTCGTAGTATATCAGAAAACAATTTCAAAACTTACCCTTTAATAACAGCACAAAATTCTTCTTATCATCACCGCCCTTGGGGTACTCCCAATCCACGTCGAGGCCGTCGAAGTTTCTGTCCCTCAGGTAGGGGATAGCTGAGTAGATAAAGGTCTGGCGAGCATAGCGGCTAGCTGACAGATCCTTGAACTTCTGAGTTCCGAAAGACCAGCCACCTGGGTTAAAAAAAACCACCGGTTTAATGTTGTTGTTCAACTTTGAAGTAAAATAGACATTAAGACCATTTCGCAAAATACACGATGTCGAATGTAGAAAGTAACATATTATGATGGATGAGCACAGTAGCGAAATAACATTGTTATTTCAGGTTAATGTTGATGGTTTATGTTGATGGTTTATTTTCTAAATAGCATCCCATCGGGATCCGAAACAGAGATGTTCCAACACTGTAAGAACAAAAGTTGTTTGCGCTACAAGTTGAAACTTTATTCTGTGACTTCAAAACGTGAGAAAGTTCTCAAAACAGCTGTACTTTTTTTCGTGTATATTAGATGGCTCTTAAACTTAAAAGAGAATCTACCTACAACAGTCGTGATGGTTCGAATGTCTTCTTGACATTTGAATGAACATGTTACAGTCACCAAGATTTATTGTTATTTTACAAATTAAGAAAATAGCGTTAAGTCGTTTTCGAAATAATTATCTATCATTAATAATATTGCAACTTTTAACTTATTAAAATTCGCAATTAACAAACATGTTGCGATGTTCCACAACCTTATAATAACGAAATAAAAAAATCTGTATAACTTGATCTTTTTAGGTTTAATGCTATTAACAGAATTAGCGTAGTTTATTGTTATAACCGTTTCTGTTATTATTGTGTTTTTTTAATGGCGTCCATTGATGGAACAAGAATTAGGCCTGGTATACTTATAACACTTGCAGTGCCATTCGAAGCTTTAAATCAAATGGTAGTGAAGAGCACTACCACTATAGTTCCATCAGCAAAAAAACTCTTCCTAACTGGAACACAATAATGCTTCAGAAATAGATAAGGTGGCTGTAACGGTAACCTATCACAAAGTCGAAATTTTTTTATTTTTTAAATTTTAATAACGAAACAGTTGTTCTTTTAGGATATATTGAATGTTTATCGCAAAGACACGATAATGCTTCGGTTAAGTTAGGTTTAAAAGAAAAAACATTTTCCTAAAGCCATAATTTCGTTGTACGCCGTGCTTGTTATATTGTATTCCATTCGTTACACGCAACACGAAAAAACTGCGGGAACATTGTCTACCTTAACGCCAATTAACAGACAGGAAATCTGTCGTAACTAGTGCAGTCAAGCAAAAAGTCGTATGCCGATTATTATCGATTTCATTATCCAACTCTAGTCAATCATTGCGCCACTTTTTTTTTGCGCTCTTACGAAAATGGGCGCGGTTTTATGCGTTCCTGTGAAGCGGGTGAAAATACGCTTTGTGTTGTGAGAAAGGCTTGTTCACTGTTCACATAATATGACGTAGGGATGTTATTCCTGAGTTATCGATGGAAATATTTAAGTGAATTATTTTTATTAGCAAAATATTTTGTTTCATTTAGACGTATTTTTTTTATTGACCTAAATACAGGAAAAATACTTATTTACTAATTACAAGCTTCGCTCACAAAGACCGTTCTGGTCTTATCCGCGGTGAAGGAGATCAGTCTATTTACGTAAAGATGATATATAATGGAGCGAAAATCTTAAAAACCAACTTAATTACTTCTAGACAGGTACAAAAACATGCTCACTTCCATGTGTATATCAGTGGCATATAACAACAATGAAGCAATTTACAAAATAAAGTTTATATCTTCAGTTTTCAAAAGATGTTTCTTAATGTATGATTTATAGTGAATGTTGTTTCGATAATTACATATAAATTCCAAACTCATTTTGTTCATTAATGCAAGAAAGTTAGTATAAGTTATGACTAGTCCCAAATAATATAACATTTTATAAATGATTTTATCTGCAAAATGACAACATTGAACACGCTATTAGTCAAAATGGATTTTTGGCCAAAATTAAGGCTGCCATCATTGACTTACAATTATATGGACGTCGGGTCCGCGCCAAAAAGTGTCCGAACTTATAGGGCGTTAAAATCGTATACAGAGCGTCATTCACGCTTTAGTCTTCGTTTGTTCGACTGACAGCGAAGCAAGCAAAATTAGACAATACTGCGATGACATTACAATTTAAATTCAACGTTTTAGCTTTTTCATATTCCTTTACATGTCACTACGTTTAAATTGGTTGATTTGGGACATTTTTTTTCGTGGTTTGTGTATTAGACCCGTCGTCCATTTATTTGTAACTTAAAATGGCTGCCATCATCTAAATTGTTGAGTAAAAAATTACCGCGCATTTGGGTGAAATCGAGCGTTTTTCCCGGACCTCTTAAACAGACTGTATATTTTTAATAAATATAAAACAATCATCTATCCTTTTTTTAATTCATTTAACCCTTGGCGCGTTCTACGGACCTACGCGGGTCCGTAATATTTTTACTACAAGTAGCGATCCTATGGATCCACGGTAGCCCAAAATGCTTGTTAATTTTTGATGTTGGTAAGTTTTGTAAAATTAATTGTAGCAAAGAGTAATGGTAAAAGTAATAAATGAGAATTTTTTCGTGTTTATCGGAATGCGGATGGATGACGGGTTAAAATCCCCTTCCAGGCGCTTGCCGGACGCCCTGTAAATTAAGACAAATCTGGGAAAACATATTGTCGATATTATCCCAGCCCTAGAGAATTCACATAATGTTCAGTGTCCCGTCTTATATTATAAACAATCTAAATCAGATTTGCAGAGCGTAGGCTCTAATAATCTCAGCACAGAATACTAAAAAAACCGACCTCAAAAGTACGTACAATTACCAAGTTTTATTGAAATCGGTTACCGGAAAGTGCGCAACCCCGGATTCATTCCCTAGTTCGCCACTATAGTTATACTACACTACAGTATAGTTCGGACCTGACACAGGAGATAATAAAAATCGGTTCTCACTACTCAAAGCATATTGAGAGAGAAAAACGCCTTGAATTGGGGAATAACAAAATCAACCATTAAAATAATTGCTCCTTATAATAAAATTTATAGCGGTATTTATAAAAATGAATTTTCATGCGTGAACAGCCACCCTTAGAGGTAGATGATTTTCTTCAAAATTAAATGGGACCACTATGGAGGTAGGTACTCTCTTTCCAACAAAAAAAAGAATCATGAAAATCGGTTCCCAAATACCGTACAGTTATCGCGTAACATACAAAAAAACATACAGTCGAATTGAGAACCTCCTTTTTTTGAAGTCGGTTAAAAAGACCTAGAATGGCTTGAATGTTTATACGAATACATAACCATACTGCTTGTGTATAAAATATTTGTTAGGTTATACTTGACTGGGAAATTACTACTCTTTAGAGTGGTTATACACGTATGGTATGGTACGTCGTAGTGTAGCACTTGCGATTTATAGGCGATTGCATCGATACAACCGCGCAATTGCATCTATACAATCGCCTATAAATTCCACGTGTAGCGATGCAACTCTCGTTTGTGTAGAATGCATCGCTGCCTAAAATCGCGCGCGTGTGTACAGGTAGACGATTATCGACTGCATCGCGTTTGCATCGCCATGTGTAACCGCTCTTAGGGTACATTATTTTGAAGATTTATGATACAGAGTATAACAAACTCGTTACGAAGATTATTTGATACACAGCGATGCTTTTTTCTATAATATTTAGGTGTTCATTCTTTCCATTACCACGTCTATGTTACAAACAGATTAATGTCCGTTTACACTAAACTTGAAAGTACACTATAGCTGCACTTTTAAGTTTAGTTGTTATATTATAGTTTATTATATTATACTTTACTGTACTGCCACAGCGCTCGTCACCCTGAGACATAATTTGATAAGTGCCATGTGCCTGCAATTGACCAGCACCCACATTCTTCAAAATCAGAACGCAGTAATGCTCATATTACTGCTTGGCGGAAATAAGTAAGGTGGCATTACTTCCCTCGAAGTACTATTGTGTATTATACAAGGACTCTAACAATTTAGGTTTCTTTTTTGTGGAATAAAATATGTATTATCTAAATATTATAAATAACACACTCACACACTGACGAAACCCTGTATCGCGGGTGACGAGAGAAATAAATTTAGGCCATAAAAACATTTCTCCCGTCCCGGGAATCTAACCCGGGATTTCTGCGTGATAGTTCAGCATGGTAACCGTTCAGCTACGGATGCAGTTTTAAACTATCTAAATGTACTTAAACTCGATAGACTGAAAAGTACCGATTATTTTAATGGATTGATTGAACTAATTAGCTTAATTATTTTTGAATAATTAAGGATCAGACAGATAATAAACGTTGTTCTATAAATAACCTTTTTGTAATTGGCTTACATTCTTTTAATAAGTACTTACAAATATACTTAGTATAAAACGCTAGGCATTTTAATTTTACAAGACTTACCAATAGCCAATAAAGTCTTCAATTTCGGGTTCGCTTTCTTCAGCGCATTGATCCTATCATACAATCCAGTCTTTCCATCTTTCGTTTCGTCGTTGGACTCGAAGGAGCTGAGCTTTCCTTTCTTCAACCACCCGAAAGCGAAAATGATGTGAGTGCAAAGATCAGGTTGGATGTCTTCGGGAAGAAACTTGCCGATTTTTGTACGGTATTGGGACCAGTTGGTGTAGTAACAGACGACCTGGAAAGAGATAATGAAGTAATTGTTGTAAAAACCTGTGCTATCATATCAAACCAAAACACTACAAGGCTCAATACAGTGTTTTGTGATTTCATAACTACAAGAATCTTATCAAGCTGTTATCAAGGGAAACAAAATATTAGTTTTTCAATAGAAATAGCTTATCTTCTAAAGTAAAATTACAATGGACAGACAGATTTCTTTAATATCTAATATACAACGTAAGTTAAATGTATATTTTTATGTTATTAAACCTCGAAAAGGATAAAAAAAACGAAAAATCAAAGGATTTTGAAGAAAGCTAAAGAAATGAAAGAAATGCTGTTTTTGATATGACAGTGTTTTGGTGTATGTTATACGTTACTGAATTGCTAAGTGAGCATTAATTATTTCTTGCATGCCGAGCTCTGACTTTATAGTGTTATAAACTTTTGACGGTATTGTAAATTTTCCAGGATAAGGCAAACAAAAGTTAATATGTGTGTTCTCGGCCAGTAAGGATTCCGCAAAGGATAGCGGCAAAGTAAAATGTTTGACTGTTTTAGAGCAGCAACAATTCATTATAATATACTTCTAAATTGTCGCAACAATCTATTTCCTAAACTTAGTCGTTGTTTTAAAAGACTCGTAAATGAGATCGCAACGTCGCAAACGTATTGCGAAGGCCAGCAACTTGACTCCGGTTATTCAAAAAGCTTTAGACCACATCCGCATTACATTTTACTGTGACAAAATTGACATTGTTTCTCTATATAAAATTAAAAATTATTAATTAAAACTTTTTATGTAATTAATAATGTTCACAATGAAACGAGAACTTGAAACGGTAACAGAAAGTGTATATTGGTGTATGGTGTCGTACAAGGCGCAATACTCGGGCCTCGCCTTTTCCTTGCATGTCAATCAAAGGGAAGCTACCTTTCTAAACGTATGAGGAAGAGTAAACCTATTTCCTATTAAATAGGCAATTATTTTCAATTTCTTGTTACGTAAATGTTTTATGATCATTAGTGAGCTACGTGATTATCTAATATTCTTAACGCATGTAATTAATTTCAGATACACGGTTTTAAATTCATAACCGAGGAATTAGTTCCGGAAATGTAAAATTATTATGAAACCGTATCGTTATAGGAAAAGGCGAGTATTAAATATCTAGTATTTATTTCGATATTTCATTGTAATTTATATATTAGAAATAATACATTTGTATTCAATTTATTGGAATTTAAACTAGGTTGTCGAAAATATTATGCCAAACTAAAAGGAACTCGCTTCTGTTAAAGATTTCCCTTCGGAAGGCACAAAGAGTGAACAGACATTTTGTCATCATGTAACTCCTGAGGTATTTATTTATATTTATATGTTGGATTTATTTTGCAGATTTAAGAGGTTAGACTTTAGGATCCGCTTGGTACAATAACTCACGTTTTGATAACTTTGTGCATTGGATTCTTTTTGCTTATCTACTAATTCGTCCTACGTCTACGTCCAAATATTGTAAGTTGTGCCTTTTTGTAAGTATTGCAATTGAAGTAATAATATACATAATAAGGACACTGTTCCGTATATTACTAAGTAAAATCTTTAGATATAAGTTTGTAAACTTAATAAGCGTTAAATATGACCTTTTATGATAAACCATGTGATGATTGATATTAGCGTATTCAACAATTATGGAGATAGATTTCTATATAAAATTAGGTAGACAGACTTTTTCCTGATCCGGACCTGATTGTAAGTCAATTTTGACCAAAATATGCCTTTTTCGTTTCAAGGGCACAATTGTTAGTCTCTTCTATTATACGTTGAGCCTACGTCTTACGTAATATAAATTGGAACCGATAAGTTAGTCTTTGAAATTTGCAGTGTTAGTACACGCAACTTAACTTTGTGTACTTCTTCAAACAATGTAATTTTAAACCCTTTATCATTATGTTGCTTTGTCACAAACTTGAACATTATGTAGGCGTAAGTTGTATACTGTTTCCAAACAATCATTTTAACAAAATGTCACCGCGTACTAATATACGAGATGGCGTGGGTAGATAAGAAGATAATTAATAATTTATTAAAACCAACGATACTTTAAATGTCATGGGTTAAGTACACGATACAAAACAAGCGGAAAGATTAAGGTGTTTAAGACCATAATACCTTGTTTTGTATTTAAAAATGATGAATATTTAAGTGTTGAATAAAAAAAAAATCTTACTAATTTTTGTGCTTTAGTTCTTAATCTCTGGCGCCTTCAAATTAAAAAAAAACGTACACAAAGAAGCAGTGATAGTAAACATTTTCTTCAGTCAACAAAATACAGGAAAAGAAAACATCGTCCGAATTGATGACAAATGACATTTAAAATTGACACGATAAAAATAATTAATAATACATAAAAAGAAAATGAAACTATTTTTCCGGATTTAAACCGCGTATATTTGTTTTTTCAAACAAACCGACGTTTCCGGCCCTTTACAGGTCCCATGGTCACGGTTGACAGTCAACCGTTTTTAGTTTCATTTCCTATGTGTAACAATCGCGAAAAGAACCTAAGAACTCGCGCCTAAGAACTCGATATAAATAAAAAGACTTTTTATAGTGCAAGTCTTATTCAAAAATATCTAAATTTTTCGTTTCATTTGTAATAGCGAGTGCCACGGAATAAAAAATACGTAATAATTACATCAAGATAGTAAATATGTTCGAGAATTTTATTTCACGAAATTAGGTAAAATGACTGAATAAAATGATGCCTAATTAAAGACCCAAAATTAATTTCCTTCTGTCCAATGCTAAAAAAATCAAAGTACAATATTTATAAGCGCAGTTGCAGCGCCACTGTCGTGATACGCGCGCCACACTTTTGCAGTCACAATTATTAGTAAACTAAAAATTACTGAAGATTTAGACTTCTTAGTTCTAAACTTACTTCCTTTGGCATTTCAAGCTGTTAAGTAAGCATGTTTAAAACTTCTTTAAAAGCCATATCTGTAGCTTACCTTGTATCCATCCTTATCTTTATGATCGTCAGTGCCAACAGAATTGTCAATAGCAGCAGTTGATTTCCTAGCAATGTTGGGGCGGCCTCTGATCTTAGGTCTGTTCACACTGGCAGATATGATCTGGTCTGAAGACCTGGAGACGCTGGATGTGACTGACGTGGAGACATTGGTGGGCTTGCGAAGTCTTCTGCGGACATCTGTAAATAATGATGAATTTGTTAGATATGTTCTATAGTGATATAGAAATATACTAAATTATACAGCTTTTGCATGACAAAAGTTCACGATAGTGACCCGTTTAGCTCTTTCTTTGATACCAAATGACGGCACGAACAAGTCGTGGGCCTAATGGTCAAAGATACGCCTGTCCATAACAGTTGCAGTGCCATTCAGAGCTTTAAAACGCAAAGATCGGACACTGCCGCTGCGTTACCTTGAAACTTAAGTTGACAAACCCTGTCCCTGTAATTTCACTTCAAAACCGGAACGCAGTAACGCTCATATTACTGCTTAGCAGCAGAAATAGGTAACGTGGCAGTACTTCCCTGGACGCATTTCATAGGGATCTTTGCAACTACTGAAGCAATAAGTGACGTTTCGAAATCTTATTTAATGAACTTGGGAGACTCGATAGAATTTAAAGAATTATTTTACTTAACATCCCCTTTTAGAATGCTGGAGCTTACAAGCTTGACTGCGAGTGCGGTGTCTCTTATATTGAACAAACGTAGCGAAGTATTTATACCCGCGTCAAAGAATGCAAAGAACATATAGTTGATGTCAAACATCGTCGCGTAATCAAGTCTGCAGTCTGCGAGCATGTCATGGATAAACCTACACATTCAATCAAGTTTCACAAACTTCAGAACCTTGCAAAAGAAATCCGTTATCCACCCAAGATGCTGCGAGAGGCCATTGAAATTAAAAACAACATCCTAATTTCAACAGGGTAAATGGTTTCTCCGTACTCTGATGAAAAATCCCAAAAAGACATAGACTGCAGTACTAATTAATGTTATAATTTGTTCTAATTTCCATTATTAATTAATAATTAATTTAATAAAGTAAAAAATTCATATTATTAAAATAAAATGATTGTAAAACATATATAGCGTAAATTGGAATGTTCTTTGTAAAATTTAGAAATATGGTGTTTAATTAATAACTTTTGTAACTATAATTAAAAATAAGGTGGTTTGCATTAATATTAGACATAACTGGTTGATAACTTTTCCACCTCAGTCAACCGTGACCATTGGACATTTAAAGCGCCCGAAACGTTCGTTTGTTTGAAAACACAAATATACGCGATTTAAATATGGAAAAATAGTTTCATTTCCTACGTACGTAACTATCGCGAAATCCTAAGAACTCAATTTTGTTTATTTTATAAGTACAGAAATTTGTGTAACAATCATAAATTGTTCAAAATTTCCTGTATATATACTATTTTTGTGATCGTTTACAGAGTAACGAATTTAACTCCCTGGGGCACTACCTGGAACACCAACAATGTCATGAATAACGCAAGGTATCCATACAAAAGAATTTTTCAAAGCAATTTGGCAGCAACGTTTTATCGACAAACGAAATCATATTTGAACAGTCTCTTAAAGCTCAATTTCCATTGCCCTAGAACAGAACCAAAATGAATATTTTCGATCCGTTTCCCTTCAATGCATTAACTTTAGTAACTCTCTACACCTCTCTTTCATTCTGGCTTCATGTCTAATTCCTTCATTCTCCAATCAACACGTCACTGGAATTGTTTTCCTCAAAGGTTGACTGGTAGAGAGTGCTTTTAGCATTAAGTCCGCTTTTTGTACCATTATGTGTTGTAGTCAATAAAGTTAAATAAATATTTTGTATCCATGGCATTAAGAACTGTCTTTGTGTAACTTACAAACTAGATACGAGCCCATAATCTCGTCGCGCGTCTTCCGGAAAATTCACAACAATTTCGGGAGTTTCCGCTACTACCGCATCGTATCTAGTTTGTACGTGTACAATTTTGTTACAAAAATTCAGTTTTATTCCGCACCGCTGCAATGTAAATAGAGCTTTATTCACATGCGTCGGTGTTTTTAATTTCTCTGAATGAATTAATTAATTTCTCTCTATAAGTTTCGAAATATTTTTTTTTACTTTTTTATTTTTAAGAATGATTTGTGTGTCTAATTTATTGTGTCAATTCTGCCAGTGTCCGTTACGTGTTAGTTTCATAAAGAGCCTTATTTGAATAAATTTTCAATTTTCTGTTCATCGAAATATTTTTCCTTTGGTTTAAGAAACTAAAGTAAAGTTTATACCCTTGCAATATGGTCTCTTCTTTTTTGGAGAACTAAATTAATAACTCCAATTCGACGTCGATCAGCAAAATAACCGCTAGATGGCAGCACATTGATTGAAATTTCAATATAATATCAAAACGTCTTAACCCTTCAAAACCGAAATGCGTTACTGCTTGGTACCAGAAATAGGTAAGATGGCGGTACTTCCCTGGACAAACGCTTTCACGGGGAGCTCTACTGCTACTTAAATACTAAATATGCTAAAGTTAGAAGAGAAGAAGAATAATGTTTTCTACGTTCAAGTGTTTTACTAAAAATTTAAAAAGTTACATCGCGTGCCGCCCCCGGGGTATTGTACCCATTTATGGTTAAGTAGACCTTATATATTTTAGGTTAAGGTACAAACTAACTGAAAAGTAATTTTAGAAAAACAAAACACATTATTTGACAGTCGTTCTGTACGCTATTAGACAAAAAATGAATAACCAAGTTTTAAGTAGAGATAAAAAAAAATCAAACAATTTAAATAAATCAAGACGTATTGTAATTGCTTTTCCTTTTTTTTAATCATAAATTTTCAATGAAAGAATAACATGGACAAGTCTTTATAAATTATATTGTTTAAATAATTGTTTAGTCACGGCGAAGTCTACATAATACGATTCCTTGCTTTAAACAAATGGGTAATAGAGACATAGTACTCGTACACTTATCTAAAACAACAAATATGTGTATCATATTAAACTTAATTAGAATTAAATAAAGCTCTTGTGTAGACTCCGTCTGAAATATCTAGTTTCATTGTCATCACCCTATTTTGCACGGATTTTTTTCATTATCTTGAATTGGCTATAACTATAACTCTGTTCTAGCAAAAGTCTAAACCTCAATTTCGACAAAAACATTCAACTCCATCTCTTTTTATAGAGACAAACACATCAATTGCCTGGTCTCAAACTAGGAAATTCCCTGTACTATGAATACCAGAGCAACGGAGTTCATTTCGGGGCAACTTTTACCGGGAATTGAACCCAGGACCTCCTCATCCAGTGCCTACAGTGCAAAGCGTTGGGTTACCGAGATCGTTATAAACCATTCTGGCAAAAACCACCAACTCCCATTATGGCAAAAACCGCCTACTCCACTCTGGCAAGGCAAGTAATTTTAAAGCGTAAGATGAACGTAATACATAAATATTTCTTTATCCTTCACAGCACAAGATGAAACCCGGAAATTGCATAAAATCATATTCAATTTTAATTACTGAACCAACTCGTTCAAATCACGTAACTGGATCAGTTAAAATTACCTTATTATATTGAAGTATTATACATAACAGTTTCGCGATTCGCATTGCCAATCACTAACATGAATCAATTCATCTTATTTGACATAAATGTTAATCAAGGTATTGGAAATGTTATACTCATTATCGTAATTTAAGACCGAATGAGTTAAGATCTCCGTAAAAGTGAAATTGAGACAGAAAACGGGTCCATTTGTAGTGGTTCACTTTTATAATTTTATATAGGGTGTTATTAACAGTGCGCTTGAAATTTGATGAGGTAACTTACATAAAGTATTGAGCATTGAAGTCTGAGATAACCACCAAAAAAATATAACTATATAAATGTTTCAAACCTTATAAGCACGATGTATCAGGGGAATTGAATACTAAACATATACACTTATGGAGTACAATATTAGCTAAGATCAACAAATACTTCGTGAATGGAAAATGTTTTTTTTAAATTTCAAAAATTCTTTTTTTTTGAGATACACTGTAAATTTATTTATTTTTTCGTCCTCGATTTGTCATATTAAATCTCCCGCCCGCTTTGGAATGTTACCGTGATTTATAAATTTAAAAGATCTATTATTTTGTCAGACAATTCAAATAATTCAAATAAACAGGAGAGGTGAATCGTGGATGAATATTTCATTTTGATATGCTAGTTCTTCTTTATTGTATTTAAATTAGTTGTTGTTCTTTTTTCTAATGCACAAGTATGTGTGGTTGTAAATTTTTAATGACTTTTCGTCATTATGAGCTGTATCAAAATATCAGCGAGAGATGAGAACTCCATAAACCCATTAAGACTATTATTGCGTAACACGTTAAATGAAGTAATTTAGAGATTACCTTTTGAAAATGAAAAAGGGTCAGCTTCAATAAATAATGCTCAATTTTAAATAGAAAACAAGCGTGAGACTCAGAAATATGTTTACTAAATGACAGATAGCGATATTTCAATCAAATTTTGAAGAAAACTGTTAGATACTACGTCAGTGGATAGCGTGGATGAGACCTTAGAATTAGAAAGTTACATTATTAGTGTAGTGTGCAATCCTCGTATTACTTTAATAAGAATGAAACAAACAAATAAAAAAAAAAAAAAAAAAAAAAACGAAGGTCAAAGTCAAAGAATTATTTATTCCATACATTGACTTACAAATAAATGGACGACGGGTCTAATACAAAAACCACGAAAAAAATGTCCCAAGTCAACCTAATTAAACGCAGTACTGTCTAATTTTGCTTGCTTCGCTGTCAGTCGAACAAACGAAGACTAAAGCGTGAATGACGCTCTGTATACGATTGTAACGCCCTATAAGTTCGGACACTTTTTGGCGCGGACCCGACGTCCATATAATTGTAAGCCATATTCCATAAGCAAAATAAATTTACATTTGAACAAGTCACATTTTAGCTACTGCTTGTTCATTATGCTGACTGGTGATTGCTCTCTTCAAATAAACTTAAATGCTACGGAATACACTTTGAATCAAATTTGTGTGGAATCAAGAGCCATGTCGTCTTTCCATTCGTCGTTACCTAATACTTAGTCTTCAATTTTGTAATATGACTTTTCAATCAAAATATTTTTAATGTAGTTTTTAAACTTAGGAAATGATAATCTTAATATATGCTCCGGAATCTTATTGTAAAAACGTGTACAGTTCCCCATAAAAGAGTCGTTTATCTTGGTTAAACGAAATTGTGGTATCATGAGTTTGGACTTAGCTCTTAGGTTAAAATTATGGTAGGGTAGTTGCTCGCTGCCGCCACCCGCACCCGCGCCTGTTGTGAGTAACTGGGCTTTCAGGGCTTTATGTGAGCAGTTTCCGTCGACTCACCGCAACGGAATCTCGTGACTAAGAATCACGCACTAGTTCTAAAAAATTTGACTTAAATACGTGAGTTATCCGTTAGTTTAGTTAAAATGATTCTCAGATTATAATTAAAGTACAGCGAGCGAAATGAGCGAAACGAGCGAAACTTTCTTTCTTCCACTCAAATTGCATAATCTAATTGTAAAATTACTCGATGGTTAATCAACTTACACGCATGAAAGAAACTAGCATTTCACAATTTTAAAGGCAGTAACGTTCAAATGATGAATTTTGATGTGACTTGAGATAATTGAGTTCATAGGTGACTTTGTTAAGGCGATGTATTTTAATGTGAGCCTAGATTTTAGGAGGTGAGATGTGGGGGGGTCAACCCTTGCGTCTTATAATCCGCAATCTGTAAATTAATACGACTAAATTAAGAACAGGCGGAGACAATTTGACACAGAGTCGACGTCAACTAGCACCCCATATTGTCTAATAGGGCAGCGCACGGCGCCGCGTATAGTTAAACCGCTGAGCAATTTGCAAAATTTTGAGACAAATCAAAGTCAAAGTCAAAGATTATTTATTCCATAGGTAAAATAAATTTACACTTGAAAACGTCACATTTAAGCTACTGCTCGTTCACTACGCTGACCTCCCTGAGAAGAACGAGCAAGAAACTCTAGGGATTGCTCTTTTCAAATAAACTTAAATGCTATAGAATACACTTTTGATTTCGAATCGAATTTGTGTGGATTCTGGAGCCATGTCGTCTTTCCATACATCTTTATCTAACACGTAGTCTTCAATTTTGTAATATGATTTTCGATCAAAATATTTTTAATGTAGGTTTTAAACTTAGGAAATGATAAACTTAATATATACTCCGAAATCTTATTGTAAAAACGTGTACAGTTCCCCATAAAAGAGTTGTTTACCTTCGTTAAACGAAATCGTGGTACCTTGAGTTTGGATTTAGCTCTAAGGCTAATATTATGGATATCTTCTTTGTTATTGAAATTATGTATATTTTTACGGGCATATAAAATATTTGAGTAAATGTACTGTGATGCCACAGTCATGATACCAGTCTCCTTAAACTTTTCTCTGAGAGAAACCCGAGAGCCTAGACGGTACACAGAACGAATCGCTCGTTTTTGCAATACAAATATAGTTTGAATATCTGCCGCTTTACCCCACATGAGAATCCCGTAGGACATTATACTATGGAAGTAACTAAAGTAAACTAGTCTAGTAGTACTAACATCGGTAAGCTCACGTATTCTGCGGACTGCATATGCAGCGGAGCTTAATCTGCTGGCCAGGGAAGATATATGTGGAAACCATTGAAGTTTACTATCTAAGGTCACTCCCAAGAAGACTGCTTTGTTAACAAAGTCTAACTTTTCTCCGTTTATTTCTATGCTTGGACTAGTCGATTTTACGTTAGGTAATTCAAATTTAACACATTTTGTCTTGTTGGCATTAAGCAATAAATTGTTAGCATTAAACCAATAAACTACCTTAAAGAGGGTATCATTAATATGGTCATAGTTAATGTCATGTCTGTCTGTTTTAAAAATCAAGGATGTGTCATCTGCAAACAACACTATGTGAGTTTAATAACTATGGGGCTGCAATTGAAAACCAACATTTAGCAGCTTCTCTGTGGAACTTACAGAGAAATATCTTCATATAAAAATTACGTCCCAAGTTAGATATTTTATTCCAAAATAATCCGTTTTAGAATTTACTTTATCCTGTATATAGAGCATTTTATATGATCGGATAAAGTATATCCTATCGTGTAACAAATTAGCACATTCTTAGACAATATTCTTAAGTGTAAGGAATATATTTGTAAGATCATTGTTTAATAGTAAATACCTAAACCATTTGATGTAGCAAAATAGTTGTTGCCACTTCCCCTGAAACAATTTCGCAAGCGCAAAATGTGCAGAAATGTGAAAGAAGCAAAGAAAGAAAGACTGCTGCGCCTAGTATAGTTTTATCTCCGGATGTTAATCCACATTTCACCTAACCCGTCGCATAACATGTCACACCATGTTTTTGAGAAGAACAAATTGTCGAATTATCAGCTATAAATTGTTAGAGCCATTTGTTTTCCTCTGTCCCAATACGTCACTCGGCCGACTTGTTGTCACTGTAATGGCCGGTCGTTTGAAAAAATAAATAAAAACGCTTTTATTTGACCTTTCGGAATAATATATAATGGTTAGCTTCACGCGACAAAAACCTAAAGGCTAACTTTTATGTTTATTGTCAAAAATGTGTTTTTGTCAAAAATAAATCGTATAAATTATGAAGGATAATGTTGGCATTTATTTGTTTTATTTCTCTATATTTTGTCTGGAAGGAGAAAATTCCCAGAGGCCGCTATTAGCGTCGGCTCTAAAACAGTAATTTATTCCTAGTTTTTCCCTTCGGTGTCATGCCAGTGAGGCCAACTGGGAAAAAAAAATTCTCAGTCCCATGGATGGTGGCGATGGAGTGGGAGTAATCAGGAATAATGCAAATAACGTTGAATAGAACTGAAATATAAAGATAAACTTACGTGAAGATTCTGAGACAGAGATGACAGCTACTAGCAGTAGGAGCGTGAACGCCCACCGCAGCAATCTGGGTGGCAACTGTAACAAATAGAAAAACGGAATGTTAATAGAAATTGAGGTAACTCGGTTACCTGTAGTTCCGCTTCAGTAAAAATAACCTTAGACGAGAAATGGTGAGAACCGATGGAGTAAAACGACAGCGGAATAGTACCTAAAAAAGGATCACAGAAACGGTCAAGCGTTTCAGCGGGATAAGAAGACATCTACAAAATCGCGGGCTATAGATATGTGAGAGCAGCGCAAGATTACGGTAGATAGCGTTGAATGTGGATGGTGATGAAAACTATCTTTTTTCTTTTATAATACCAAGTGACGGGATGAACAAGTCATGCGCCTGGTGGTAAGCGACACGTCTATTCATAACAGTCGCAGTGCCACTTAGAGGTTTTAATCGCAAAGATCATGCGTTGACAAGTCCCATGTGCTTGTAATTTCACCAGCACGCTTACGCACACAATACTGCTTGGTGGCAGAAATAGACTACGAAATTACTTAAGAGGGAGCAGAGGAAAAATTCCTAATCTTCGATTTGATTTTAGAGGGGTATATCCACTTTAAAGTTAAAAATAAAATATTGTATGAGTAACTACACGATATATTGAAGCATAGATGTAAATCAGAAACATAAAACAATAAAGTTTCCTCGATAGATAAAAATCACGAAATGACCTCTAATTTTCACATTTTTTCGATTTATCCTCGAAATGCTACAGGTTATTAGGACAAAAATTAGATAATTAATTATATTTTATTTTTTAATCCCTTTAGTTTTAGAGTTAATCCGCTAAAACGAATTTGGTACTTTTAATGCGCAAAATTCAACATGTCCTGTCGCATGTCACGCGAACTTCAGGCATATATTTGTTTCACAAATTTGGGCGGAGCCAACGTCAAAACTTTTTTGACATGCTCCCTCTTAATAAAGGCGAACGAATAAAATGAAAACGTTCTTTTTTCAAAACAAAACATTAGAAAGATGTCAACCATCTCACTGAGCAGAAGATCATTTATTCATTGTTTGATAAGAAAGAACGATGAACGACTATTAAAAACGAAAATACGAAAGAATATCCATATAATATAATATAATCATGCATTTGAAGCTCAGTGGTCCGGCTTGCACTGTTGGTGCGTGATGAGGATGAATTGAAATTTTTTCAATTAGTTCTGTTCTGAGTATTCTGTTTATTGCCTCGGATTGAATTCCGTTACTCTAAAACTCATACAAGGGATTTCCTACTTCGAGACCAAGTCATTGATTGAGTGAACTGGAAAGTTATTACTGTAAAAGTACCAAATAAATGTCCAGCGAAAACTACAACTTCAAAGCCTCCTTCTTTTATACAGGACGGACAAGACGTGCATCTGATGGTAAACTGTCCATAAAAGTTGCCGTGTCACTCAGAGTTTTAGTGCCACTGCGCCTGTCAACCTGAGACATAAATTGACAAGTCCCATGTGCCTGTAATTTCACCAGCACCCTTCAGAAGCCGAACACAGTAACGCTGACATTACTGCTTGGGGGCAGAAATAGGTAAGGTGGCAGTACAACCCTGGACGAACTCTTTCACAAGGTGCTCTACCGCTACTCAATGACTAAGATATATAGAACTTAAATCATATCGATCACTATATCCAATTAAACCGAGCTTAACCCCTCACGCGATATATGCAGCCGTAGACGCATACCACACCTAGAGGTGCCGGTGATGATTTTATACCGATTTATCGAATATCGAAGTTCTAACAGGTAAAAGAACTAATATTAATTGCTATTTCGGTAACTACTCTAGCAAACCACAAAGTTTTTAATGCCTGGGTTTGTCATTTAAAAAAAATAAACAACTTCAAAAATACGTCACGACAATCGTGTGTGTGATTGTTTGGGCTGGTGATTTTGGTGTTTATTTATTGAAAACATACAGTAAGTAGCGTTTTTTAAGTTTACCCTGAATATAAATGTCTATAAACTATACTTTAAGGAGTAATTTCATGGTAAACGTTAGAACCACTCAAACGGAATATTATCATATTTATCCAAGCAAAAATTTCATTAGTGCTTTTTAAGTGCTGGATTTGCGGTGTATTACTGCATTTTATTTGAGATGTTTTTGTTGGTAGTACGAAGGGTATTTATTTAGCAATGCAGAATAATAATTTTTATTTGTAAAAACTTGTATTTAAACTGAATGCTTTTTAATTTGCGAAACCAAATAGCCGCCATTTTGCGGTAGGAGGAGCGCATCGCGTGAGCGGTTAATGCCAAATACACGCTGTATTACTCATAGTTGGCGAAACTTACATGCTCCTGTAATTTTCCTGAGGCTATTCCCGCGAATGTCCCATAATTTCACGCAGCGTGTTTGCTCATAACGCCACAGGCTAAGCCGTTTGCTGTTCATTTATCATTTCCGCCTTGTGTATAGTGGAACCACGCATTTTCTTTATATTATACGATTGGGACTCGGGAGACAGGATCAATTTCATGGAAAGTGGTTACTTACGATACTGATGAAGTACTCTTATTATCGGCCGGCCGTCGCAGAACTCGACGGTTCTAGAGCCATGTCGTCTTTCCATACATCTTTATCTAACACATAGTCGTCAATTTTGTAATATGACTGTTTAATAAAAATATTTTTAATGTAGTTTTTAAACTTAGGAAATTATAATCTTAACCGGAATCTTAAACGTATACAGTTCCCCATAAAAGAGTCGTTTACCTTGGTTAAACGAAACCGTTTAAGGTTAATATTATGGATCTTATTTCTTATTGAAATTATGTCTATTTTACGGGCATGCAAAATATTTCCGTAAATGTACTGTGATGCCATGATACCAGTCTCCTTAAACTTTTTCTCAGAGAAACCCGAGAGAACCTAAACGGTACACAGAACGAATCGCTCGTTTTTGTAATACAAATATGATTTGAATGTCTGCCGCTTTACCCCACATGAGTATCCCGTAGGACCTAATACTATAGAAGTAACTAAAGTAAACTAGTCTAGCAGTATTAACATCGGTAAGCTCACGTATCCTGCGGAATGCGTGTGCAGCGGAGCTTAATCTTCTGGCCAGAGAAGATGTGATTAATTTTGTAGGTATATTGTGTGTTTATTTATCAGCAAATTATTTAAACGCAGTTTAGTTAGTATTGTAGATTGTTTGTTTTTCGAAAGGTTTATTGCTTCCCTTATCCCAATACCGCAACTGTGATGTCCTTTGATAATATTCGTTTTTATTCGCCGGTATTTATTTTTGTTTCCGGTAATAATTATGAAAGTATTTTAAGGTTAAGTCATTCGGGAGTAAGTCGATACTATTAGGGTACAATTCATATGTAGGTACCGTTGCATAACTGACTTTCTATTCAAATTTTTTACGACTCACTCTTCGCCATTTACGTATAATGAGCTTATAACGTGTTTTGTAGCGCCTAATGATATTATTACACAAACATAGAAAATGGACGTCGTTTGTTACAATTTGAGATAATGATATAGCAAATAATGTATGTAATGTAAATCTGTAATTAGTACCAGTAGAGCTTCTTTTGAAATAGTTCGTCCAGGGAAATACTGCCACCTTACCTTTTCATTGCTGCATTATTATTAGCATTGCTGATTTCCGATTTGGAAGGGTAAGAAAGGGTGCTGGTGAAATTACAGGCACTTGGACTTGTCAAATTATGTCTCAGGGTGACGGGCGCAGTGGCAGTGCCTCTCAGATATTTGCGATTTAGAGCTCTGAGTGCCACTGCAACTGTAATGGATAGGCGGTTCGCTTACCATCAGACGCACGACTTGTTCGTCCCGTCTCATAATATTATAAAAAAGTCTTCATATTTTTATAATTTATTTAAATTCTAATTGTTATTTATAATATATATTATTATGCTGTTGTATCTATAAATCTAACTTTAAATGCATGTTATATCAAAAGTGATATAAGAAATGTGTATAATATTCCTATGTCAGGTTTTGGTGAAATGTACGATCTTAAATATACTATACCAACTTAATTATATTTTTCAGCCAATAAATCTTGTTTTCTTGTATTTTTGACCGCGGTGGTATAGCGGTTAACATTGCGGGCGCTAGATGTGGAGGTTGAATGTTCGATTCCCGTGAAGATCAATTATAGAAACGAAGTTTTGTAAATTGTTCCTCGTTTGGGTCTTGTGGGTAGCACCCCGAATTCCGTTGCTCCGATACTCAAAGAGATATCTTCTAATTTGAGATCAGGTTATTGGCCACATTATTATTACATGTAGTATGTGATGAACAAACTGTAACATTTTTGTTGTATATATAACCCGAAAAAAACTTGATTTCCATTGTTCTATGCAATTTAGTGTTTTAGTGTAACCTGGTACTAAAAACCAAAAACAATTAAAAAAATTAAAACATTTAAACAAAACATTAAATAAATACACGGTGCTTTAAAATAATCTATTTAAAATGAGATCTCATGTATAAGCAGATATGTGTACAAATGTGCTATCTACTCCGTAAACGTTAAGAGATTTAAATGAAATTCAACATTTTGTTCAGAGAAATGAAAAATAAATACTCGAAAAGCAGTTGAAAGCGGACTGATTCGAGCATCTCCAATTTTAACGAGCCCGCTTCCTCTTTCAGTCTGTATTTTTTTAGTTCTTTCCATCTGAGTAATTAGGGATTGCAAGAGTTTTATGCATTATTCGCAAAATTCAAACGGAGTTTGCGAAAGTTTGTGTGAATCGTTGTTTTTTCCCGTTTTTAACGAGCGTTTGAATTTTGTTTGCAATTATTTTAACGTTATGTAACTGCGTATTTTTAAATTGATTTTTATTCTCTTACTCTGGACCCCGTAATAGCACAGGGTGTAACAAAAATGTGTAGCCACGGTTGGAAGAGAAAATGTCAATAAAAGTGAACACCAGTAAGAAGTTCATCTTCTAGGGCAGCAATGTTAGTATTAATGCGTTCCGGTTTTGAAGAGTAGGGGTGCTGGTGAAATTTCCAGTCGCAGTAAGTTCCATGTAAAATAGTTATTTCAGTGAAATAATAACACACACACTCAACATAGCCCCGTACTAGGGAAACTCTGTGTCGCGGGTGCAATGGAGACACACATAGACAACCACAAATTACACCCAAACTCACGAGAGAAATAAATGTAGGCCATACAAATATCTCTCTCTCTCTGCGTGGCAGTCCGGCATGGTAACCGTTCGGCCACTGAGGCAGTTAAAATTGCAGCTGGACTGCCACGCGGAGTCTCGGGTTCGATTCCCAGGTCGGGAGAAATATTTGTATGGCCAATATATATTTTCCAGTGAATTTGGGTGTAATTTATGGTTTTTGGGTGTAATGTGTGTCCATGGCACCCGCGATACAGGATTTCCCTAGCGCGGAGTCATGTGTTAATAATAAATTAAACTTAATAAAAATTCATTCAATAAAATAATTTGTAAAACTTAATGTAGCGTAAATTGGAATGTTTTCTTTGTAAAATTAAAAATAAGGTATTTAATTAATAACTATTGTAACTATAGTGAAAAAATAGGGTGGTTTGCATTAATATTAGACATAACTGGTTGAAGACTGTACCACCTCAGTCAACCGTGACCATGGGACCTGTAAAGGGCCCGAAACGTCGGTTTGTTTGAAAAAACAAACTATGTGTAACAATCGCGAAAACCTAAGAACTCGTCATGTTAGCGTTGTTATTATTATTATTATTATTCTCTTCTGATTTGATCGAGTATAGTATTTGATAGGAATTGTTTTGGACGGATGTGGAACGGAGAACAGGAGTAAACTCCCAGGTTCCATTACTATGTTCCCATTCAATATTAGCGAAGATATTGCATTAAACATTCACAACGGTACGTAACTTAGAAATTTATGTCATAGGTACATCTCACACTAAGCTACCACCGCCCTGTACAATGTTTACAGTCTCTAATAAATTACTTCGGGTATATTGTAAACAATAATGTTTATCATTATAATAATGTTGACGAAGTGCGACCACCATATGTGTACACTGCACAAAGTGCGAAATTAGGACCGCTACGGGCGGTTTTAAATTAAAATCACTATTTTACCACCGTCTCGCTATAATGCCTGTAAGGTCAGAAAAATATTCTTGATTGTGGAACTTATTGTGCATTTACTAGGCTTAATGGATGTTGCTTAGACTCCACACAGGCCTAAACAAATATTATTGACGGATTAAGTGTTTTTCACTCATTTTGATCATGGACATCATAATTTTCAACGCGTACGTATTTTTACGCAATTTTGATGTTGATTTTAAATTTTGTGTTTGAAGTATGCATTAAGATTTTAGTGTTATGTTAAAAATAAATCCTAAATATCAAGCAGTTTTATGTGAAAATTAAATGAAATAACATTGTTACAATGTTATTTCACATAAGTTTTTGTTGTATGTGCTCGGACACCTGGGCTAAACGGAAACCTGGAGCAGAATGGGCTGTAAACAAAAGATAACGATGCAATACAAAAAAAATGCACTTAATACACTTGACGGAAATATGTATCTGGTAGGGATGTTTGGTGATCTGATGCGTTACGACTGTTTTCTTAAAAACATAATAGAAGGGAAGATCGAAGGGAAGAGAGGCAGAGAAAGACCGAGAGAGGAAGATCAGATAAAGGAAAAAGAATGTCGTGTCGTATCAGGAAATCAAGGCTAAAGCACTAAACAGAGATCTCTCGAATACTCCACCGACAAGAGCCTAAATAATAAGAAGAAGGGATCATATTCCGACGTAGATCTATATGTTCGATGGTAAAAGGGGGCGCGTGGAATGAGCTGATGAAGCTCATGGGTTCACCGAAGTGTATTCTGTAGAAAACGGACAGACAGGTACTTTGCCCCTGTGGGCTAAACTATGAAATTTAGATTGGAGCTCATCGTCGCCAATAAGCCGGAACGCAGAGCCAGGCAGCATAATAATGTATGTAATATATAAATATATGAAATAATTAAAAAATAATACTCCATGCAAGATCGGACTTGCATTTTGTACAGAGTTACAACCTTCAAGATTCATTCTGGTCTGGGTGTTTCGTACAATATATGATATGGAGCAGTAGCTCCAGAGTGAATTCCATCGCTCTTTATTTTTAACCGACTTCAAAAAAGGAGGAGGTTCTCAATTCGACTGTATGTTCTTTTTTTTGTTTTTTGTATGTATGTTACGCGATAACTCCGGTATTTCTGAACCGTTTTTCATGATTCTTTTTTTATTGGAAAGGGGGTACTTCCATAGTGGTCCAATTTCATTTTGAAGAAAATCATCCACCTCGAAGGGTGGTGTTCACGCATGAAGATTCATTTTTATAAATAGGGCCTAACTTTAATTTAGGAGCAATTACTTTAATGGTTGATTTTGCTATCCAACAAATCCAATTCCAGCGTTTTTCTCTCAATATACTTTGAGTAGTGTCGTAGTGAGAACCTATTTTTATTACCTTCAGTGTCAAATCCTGTATAGTGGCGAACTAGGGGGGGGGCATTTCAATAAAACTTAGCAAATAGACGTAATTCCACGTACTTTTGAGGTCGGTTTTTTTAGTACTCTGTACTGAGATTATACTTTTTAGGTTTTCGTTTTCTCAGTTCTTTGGCTGGTTTTTACTACATTTTCGGGCAGAAATCACATATGTATTTATATTAAAGGTGTGTTGTGATGAGAGCCTTCTTCGTCTTCTATTATGATTACTTTCTCTCTCGGCTCCCATATAACACGATTTGTCTTCATTACATGGATCGATAGCGTATGTTTATTGCTGCGCCCTTACAGGGTATATGTTTGATAGTTTACCAACTACTACTAGACCTATATGTAACAACATGTTTTTCAATAAACGATATTACTATTATGCCGTTAAGGATTAACTTGAACGCCATGGGAGTAGCGATGGTTTTTTTATGAGACCAAATCACGTGCTTGAAATCACAGAGATCTGAGGGGCACTGCCAATGCGCCCGTCACCCTGGGACATAAGTTGACAAGTCTCATGTGCCTGTAATTGATGATCGAAACGAAAAATCGTCCTTCAATGGGGGCCTTATTGTCGTATTGCAAAATTTTTGTACTGACCTTACCTGGTGAAGTCCATATTAGCATAAAATCCCGTGGTTGGGTGCAGTGAGAGTGAGTAATTTATTAACGGGGTCATGCGCAGGATCTGATACTCGTCCTCCTACACCCTTTTTAACCACTAAAGGGGTAATACGCCATTTTTAATGAAAAAGGGGCGAATGGGTGCGGTTCTCTAGACATAAATATCCACCGCATCTACCTGTAATGGTCTAATGCTCAGCATATTTATTTAAAAAAGAGGCAATGTCTGAATCGCTACTCTAGCCAGGAGCATTGGCAATCCATTAAGGGATTTACTTAGTAGATTAAACTGGAGTGTAATAAGAGGTGATAACTCGATGGGAGAATGGTTGTTTCTCACTTAAGAGGTCCAATGATTTTAAATTTTAAGTTACGGATATTTGTGATTAATAAGTAGCAATATCTCTCGCGACTTAGGAGGTGTTTAGTTAGAGCTCCTTGTGAATGACTTTGTCTAGGGAAATAATGTCGCCTCACGTATTGCTGCCGCAGTAATGTATTACTGCGTTGCGGTTTTGAAGGATAAGGATGCAGAAGTAGTTCTCCTCAGAGCCCAAAACGTTATTTGGTTTGGAAAAAAACAAATACTTATCCGCTCACGCGATTCATGCGTCTGTGGAAGCATACTACACCTAGAGGTGCCGGTGATGATTTTATACCGATTTATCGGATATCGAAGTTATAATAGGTAAAAGAACTAATACTAATTGCTATTTCGGTAACTACTCTAGCAAACCATAAAGTTTTTAATGCCTGGGTCTGTCATTTAAAAAAAGTAAACAACTTCAAAAATACGTCACGATAATCGTGTGTGTTATTGTTTGGGCTGATGATGTCGGTGTTTATTTATTGAAAGCATACCGTAAGTTGCGTTTTTTTTAGTTTACCCTGAATATAAATGTTTATAAACTATACTTTAAGGAGTAATTTCATGGTAAACATTAGAACAACTCAAATGGAATATTATCATATTTACCCAAGTACACAGGG
The DNA here is from genome assembly GCF_003589595.1 of Hyposmocoma kahamanoa. NCBI lineage: Eukaryota > Metazoa > Arthropoda > Insecta > Lepidoptera > Cosmopterigidae > Hyposmocoma > Hyposmocoma kahamanoa. The sequence goes on along the minus strand of NW_020653409.1, from coordinate 1,407,721 downwards.
TATTTATTTAGCAATGCAGAATAATAATTTTTATTTTTTAAAACTTGTATTTAAACTGAATCCTTTTCTAATTTGCGAAACCAAATAGCCGCCATTTTGCCGTAGGATGAGCGCATCGCGTGAGCGGTTAATAGATCCGAAATAATTATAACTATTTTACTTGAAAAAAAAAACGATCTCATAGGTTTGCTTATCCCCTTTCGCTATGTTTGACCGCGGTATGCTCAACTATAATTAAAATGCTTATGGAAATCCTCGTCAAAACGAAGTGTTTCAGCACTAATCAGTGGGTGAAATCCAATAAATAGGATGAATTTAACGTTAACTATTTCTATCGCCAAGCAATAATGTAAGATTATTGCGTCCCGGTTTTGAAGGGTAAAGGGTGCTGGTGAAATTACAGGCACATGGGACTTGTCGACTTGTGTGTCAGGGTGACGAGCGCAGTGGCAGTGCCCCTAGCATCTTTACGATTTAAGGCTCTGAATGGCATTGCAATTGTTATGGATTGGCGTAATGCTTACATCATCATGTACGTCTGCTCACTTGGTATCATAAAAAAGAATTTGAAACGAAATTGATATGAAAAACATACCAGAAACGTTCAATTTTGTCAAATTCAAAAATCAACAATAAAATTTTAGTGTTACTGCGGCGCTTTAGTTTTTTTAAATATTTTGTATCATGATCTTCCAAATTTTTTTTTTTTCGAAATTTGTCACCTTATTGAGCTTACAATTTTAATCGCAAGATTTAATACTATAATTTTCTTGCCGAGGCAATTAATAGTTTACCTTAAAACCACTAAGGTTGACATTCGGTTAAGGTCGCACAGTGACATTCAACATTTGAAATATCGTAAGTGTGTTTTTTTGTTTCGTATGTCGCCGAAACTTGGATTTTAATAAATAGTACCTCAGTAATTGCTCAAATTTTCGGATACATTTCGTGAAACCCATTTAAGTAGTACCTATTTATCATAACAATCCTAATAACTCCACTCATAGTTGAACAAGTTATCAAGCAGTCACATACAGCGCACGCGCCGACCATTGCCCGCAAGGCCAAATGAAAGGAAAAGGAGCGGGCGCAAAAACGATGCGCAGAGTACTTTGTCTTACAGAGACTGTGGGAAATCAAGAGGGCACTATAATGCAGACGTCGCGAAACCGCGAATAAGATATTTACTGCCAATAGTGTCATTAATTCTGAGTACTTTCTCTAGCTATACCGACTATAAGAAGGGTTAACTCAGATTGATGACGTACCAGAAAAAACATTCGTGAACAAATGTCATTAGAAAGCAACGCTGGATTGCAGACCGCAGAGGGTGTCGCTATGCTTCGAGCCAGTTTTACGTAATCTCTTAGAAACCAGTTATCGTCTGCGGTTTGCCGGATAAGGCGGCGTACGCCCTTATAAGCTATATATCCAAATATTATAATTTATTGGTTATTTTATCAGCCAGACATATCAGGGGATCCACTTTCGTTCTCTGTCCGACACCCGTCTAAATTAATTACTGTCAAATACGTAATACTCGACCAAATTCAAAAACGCACGGTGCGAATGAAGCTTCATACTTGGCATTGTTTTTTGATTTGGTCAAGTATTACTTATTTGACAGTAATTGTTTTGGACGAAGAACGTGAGCAGACCCCCCGATACTGGAATAATAGTTTTAAAAATTGCTTAATTACCAAAAGATGATATCAATGTAATAAAACAGATCGACCAACGTTATTTTTTATATTATATTTGGGTTTATTTTTTTATGGATCCAAGGGACGGACCGAACTAATCGTGCACCTGGTAGAAAGCGATACGTCTGTCAATAACAATTCCAGTGCCGCTCAGAGCTTTAAATCGCAAAGATCTGAGGGGCACTGCCATTGCGCTTATCACGCTGAGACATGAATTGACAAGATCCATATGCGTGAAATTTCACTGGCACCCTTACTTTTGAAAACCGTAATTCAAACACCAGTAACGGGTAAGGTGACAGTACCAGCCTTATCATTTACTAAATATACGTGATGGAGTGATGGACCACAATCCGAAAAAAAAACTGAAATCCAGTTAGAAAGAATGTTTATGTAGTAAACACGACTATTCAGTCAACATTTTTGAAAAATAATAATGGATACGTCATTGCATTCATCGTTCGCTTTTCAACTAAAAACTGTAAAAATTACAGTAGTCAATGAATACATGAAAATGTCGTAAGTAACAAGTGCATATTGTTTAGTTTATTTGCCTATTAATGATGCCATGCTTCCAGAATTGACATGGAGTGCCATATGGGCGTCAATACATTTTAATTAAATTTTGAACATAGTTTTACGGACTTGAAAGCTTTACTTACGTAAAGTATATATAACTAGATAGATAATTTTAAATACTTTCTGCAAAGTTGTCCAATTCCCTATCTGAATTCCTGTTATTGCTGTAAAAATTTGTCGACCTAAAACATAATTCAACAAGTTGTGGAAATAATATTACGTGCAAGTAATTTGATGACGTATTCTTTTTACTCACTTATCAAATGAACGTTTCAATTGTAGGCGTCAATGAATCAATATAAATCACTTTCCCTATCCATTAAATGGAATATCATTGTCAAATTACTGTCATAACAAAACCAGCCTGTGTGGGCGTAAAGTTAATGCAACTGTCAAATTAAAATATTGTAAATAACTAATATTGCTTCACAATAGAATATTGTTCGATGTTATATAATATTACCAAATTTTGATAACTTGATGATATAATCGTTTATTCTTAAAGATACGAGGGGCTTAAGCGAGAACTACAGCTACATTAGACGAATGTAATAAGGTTTTCATGATAGGGTGCTCAAAATACTGGCAGCGTTTAACCTTTGTATGGCTATGCCAACATTACGTCTATAAATTTAATTTGATGTCATTGTATGTTTTATGACACCAAGTGACGTAATGAACAAAGCCGTGCACTCAGGCGCACATACCTGTCTATAACAGTTGCAGTGCCACTCAGAACTTCAAATGACAAAGATCTAACGAGTGCTGCCACTGCGCCTATCCCTTTAGAGATAAGGTGACAAGTCCCATGCGCTTGTAATGTCACCAGCGCCCTTACCTTTCTAAACCGGAACGCGGTAATGCTCATATTACTACTTGGCGGTAGAAATAGGTAAGGTTAAGCTTTCCCTGGATGGAGCACTTTATCAAGGACCTCTATTGCTACTGCCAAGAAAGGACCCAAGGTCTCTTCGAAACTTTAGATCTGATTGATAATTGTAGGTAAAGATTCCATGTAAATTGAGTGAAATATATATATCGAGTTTACTGCCACCAATGTAAAATTTCAAGCCAAAATAATAAAATTACGACATTTAAGAAGGTGTATAGGTTACGTAAGCAATTACTATAATTTTATAGCTTTGTTTTTGATTAGTTTCTCACTTGTATGTTAATTAGTTTTATAATTGGTGTATTTTTGGAATCGACGCTTACATCATTTCATTCCTACCGACTCGAGTTACTTCTTCGACTTCTTCGACTTCGACTCAATCTAAGAACAGAGACCGATGTGATTATATAACGAAAATAGGATAAATACATAATTTCCTTATTCAAAATACGGCCTAGCTATAGGTGTTTTCATAATTTGACGTATTATTTCGTTTCGGAAATATAAAATCGATCAATGGTCGCTGTGATATCCACAGCTAAGAACAGCGAACGAAACGTATAATGTCCTGAGAATAAGCAGTCTTGCACATAGGTCTTTGTTCTACGGATGAGTCGAATTTTTTGTTTCTTATTCCGAAAACAGTTAATCCAAACAAAGTCAAATTTCGATCTGTGATAATGAGGTAAAAAACAACCGTGCTAAATCTACGGGAAAAATATACAACTGTAAAATTTTGTTCACAAGTTTGCAGAACTGTAAGAAAGGAAAAAATGGTAAAGACTGCGGCATTTCGGAAAGAATCGATATTCCCCGTAGAATTAGTCACGGTCATAATATTCGTTGACATTGTATTCTAAATTGAAATTAAATTAAAAATTAAAAACTCACGAATTTATCTATGTGCTTGTTTGTCGTTTCCTTGTATTTGGTTTTCAACGCTTTTTAGCCGTAGCGCCATTTATGAGAAATCTATGAAAGTATTTTGTCACTCAGTTAGATACCTTTACAGCTACAAGCCCTGGCTAGAGATGTCGCCATTAACTTGTATATTGTATATGTGCTTGTATTTTATTATAAAATAATTTAATATTATGGTGGTGAAATATCCTGACATTCAATAAAATGTATAATTATATTACTTCTATTCATAATTATGACAACGTTATAATTCGCAAAAGAACAAAAATATCTGTTACATAAACTACTCTACATCTGATCCAACTTATAAGGTCACCACTATAATTCTGATTAGAATCAAAACATTGTAAAAAAAAAAAATTCCTAACAAGATTGTGCAATTGTACACAAACATCAAGTTATTTATTTGTGTTGTCTAATATGTTTCCGTTATAATCTGTATAGGTTCTCTGTCGTTGTAGATTTGTAGATTCTCCTCTCAGTGAATTCTGTCGAAATTCACCGGTCAATTTTTGAGTAAAAACGCGTGTGGTCCTCAACTTGACATTGGCGAAAAAAAACGATTACTTATTTAAAAGAAGAAGAGAAGAAGAATTTTTTTTAAGAACTTTATGTTTAACTTACACACCATAATATGTTTAAGAGTAAATATTTTTTAAGCTATGCATAGATTAAAAATACGAGAAAAGATAGATTCAGGCGTTTCTTTGCGGAAATCCGTGTTGACAAAAATGAAAGTAAATTACTTTGCGAACCTAGAAAATTTACTGTAGGTACTGGTAGCGTGATATGAGTTTCGAGTAACCCGACCCGGCCAACCCTATTATTCCCAGTCGTTCCATCAGTTCCTCGTGGAACAATTGTAATCTTTACGTGTCATAATTGGACATAGTTAAGCAAAAAAGATCCAATCCACAGAATTATAAATAATCTTAGTACAGAGTACAAAAAACCCGACCTCAAAAGTACCTAGAATTCATTTATTTGCCAAGTTTTATTGAAATCGGTTACCGGAAAGTGCGGAAACTCGGATTCTTCCCCTAGTTCGCCACTATACGGAACATGACACAGGAGATAATAAAAATCGGTTCTCGTTCTCACTACTCAAAGTATAGAGAGAAAAACGCCTTTAATTGGAGAATAACAAAATCAACCTTTAAAATAATTGCTCCTTATAATAAAATTTAGACGCTATTTATAAAAATGAATCTTCATGTGTGCAGCCACTCTTAGAGGTGGATGAAATCCTTCAAAACTAAATGGGACCACTATGGAGGTACCCTCTTTCCAACAAAAAAAGAATCATCAAAATAGGTTCATTAAGAGTTCGGATATATCGCGTAACATACAATACAAAAAAAAACATACAGTCGAATTGAGAACCCTTCCTTTTTTTGAAGCCGATTAAAAATAAAACAGTCTTTAGTTATCGCATGTTCTGCATTTATAGACTCTTTAAAATATTTGTCCATTTTGGAAATGGAGTTAATGAACTCCATTTCCATTTTGAAAGTGAATGAACGCACGAAAACTTATTTTTACAAATAGCGCCTAAATTTTATGAGGAGCAATTATTTAAATGGTTGATTTTGCTATGCTCCAATTGTAGGCATTTTTCTTTCAATATATTTTAAGCAGTGAGCACCGATTTTTATTATCTCCTGTGTTTTATTCATATAAACATATTATCGACTCCCGTGCAGAATTTGAAACCTAAATATAGTTCACACTTTTAGTTCGACTTGTGGACTGTAATTATGATTAAAAAAAGTTTGGTTGATTAGTACAAATACGAGTAGGTAAGTGGGAAACACCGTACCTCGTGAAACCAACAGCGTGGCCGTTCTGCCTGTGCGCTGAGCAATCTCGGTTCCTTGCTTCGCTCAGGGAGCGATTCTTGACGTTTTACGAGTTCACCAAAATTTACGTTCAATTTAGGTTTCAGGTCAGTACGTTCTAACTGTAATTTCTAACAATAATTAGCAGAGGCGGTTACGCGCGCAGCCATGACATTCGTCGGCGAAATTTCAACAGGCAGAAGAGAGTGGTTTCTTCGTCCTCTAAGTGTCACCAGTTGGGTGACGTTGTCTCGCTCTTGCGGGCGAGTGAGATATGGGCGGGAAAGGGATGGAATAAATAAGTAATTAAGCCAATGACACAATTTCGAGTAGGATTTAAAGATGAATTTCGGGAGTTAATTCAAACGTCATTTCAGTGCAACCATGTACGAAAACAATATTCAATATAAGCTAAGCTATTTTAAAAATGTTTTGATTTTACTAGCAGTAGTAGCTCTTTGTGAAAAGGTTCATCCGGGAAGTATTCTCATTATACCAATTTTTGCCGCCAAGTAGCTATGTAAATATTACTGCGTTGTGATTTTGAAGGTGCTGGTAAAACTACACGCGCATTGGACTTGTCAACTTTATGTCTCGGAGTGTCGGGCGCAGTGGAAGAGTCACTCAGATCTGTTTATTATTTGAAATTCTATTTAATATGGGTAGGTGAGTCGCTAACCACTAGGCACACAACTTGTCCGTCCCGTTACTTGACACTTACTCATAAAAAATGATATCGACCCTCTTCTCCCAACTAACGTAATTGACATTTCTTATATCTAAGTACAACGTACGGTTCCTATTTCATAAAGTTTCAAAGGCAAACCTTCTACACTAAAAATCGTGTTTGGTTTACAACAGAATATTGGAATAGTCACGATGTATTCACCTACATATATACTGCTGCTAATACAGAACGTAAAATATTTTATTAAGTTTGTGCCCACGCAACTTGACACCAGTAGTATTACAAGTATAAAGTATCTTTACATATATATAAGTATAAAGTATTTTAAAGTTAAAATGCATAAGTTTGTTACATACTTTGAGATTTATTGCAATTTATACAGGGCGCATAAAAAAATCTAACCACGTTTCAACTATAAATACATGATAATAAAATTTCGAATATCATATTATTTTATTACAAAAGTTATTGTTTTAATGAGTACAATCACCCGCAGAAATCGATAGCCTTACCTTTATTGTTATACTCTATAGAATAATTTAATAATTTAATGGCAGTGGAGCTCTATGTGAAAGAGTTCGTTTAAGGAAGTACTGACACTCAAAGTCAAAGTCAAAGTCAAAGATTATTTATTCCATAGATAAAATAAATTTACACTTGAAAACGTCACATTTAAGCTACTGCTCGTTCACTACGCTGACCTCCCTGAGAAGAACGAGCAAGAAACTCTAGGGATAGCTCTTTTCAAATAAACTTAAATGCTATGGAATACACTTTGAATCAAATTTGTGTGGATTCTGGAGCCATGTCGTCTTTACATACATCTTTATCTAACACGTAGTCTTCAATTTTGTAATATGATTTTTCTATCAAAATATTTTTAATGTAGTTTTTAAACTTAGGAAATGATAAACTTAATATATGCTCCGGAATCTCATTGTAAAAACGTATACAGTTCCCCACACTATACCTATTTCAGTCTCTAAACAGTAATGTGAATACTACTGCGTTCGGGTTTGAAGGGTAAGAATACTGGTGAAATTACAGACACATGGGACTTGCCAACTTATGCCTGTGTGATGAGAGTGAGATGCGCAGTGGCAGCGCTCCTCAGATTTAAAGCTTTGAGTGGACTGCAACTGTTACGGACAGGCGTGTCGCTTACCGCTACGCACACGACTTTTTCGTCCTGTCACTTGACATCATAATAGCGATCAATACAGTGTACTAAAACAACCCACCTTAAAAGTTCATAGAATTACATCTATTCGCCAAGTTTTCTTGAAATCGATTACAGGAAAGTGGTTAGAGGTGGATTATTTTCTTCAAATTTAATTAATACCAACACTGAAGTACACTCTTTCCAACAAAAAAAGAATCATCAAAATCATTTCACAAGTCGCGTAACATATACACAAAAAAAGAAACATACTGTCAAATTGAGAACCTCCTTTTTCGTAGTCGGTTAAAAAGAAACATTTGTTTTATTACGTACATTTATAGCGCTAAGTAAGCCTACGTTGTTTTAAAGTGAAACCGTATTCCCTTGCTTTCTATTACATTTGCAATAATCATTTGTCATAATTACGTGTCATGATGTATCATATTACCGTGATCATGACGACGTAAAAAATGAATATGGCACCCTAATCAGCTGTCACGCACGTAACACGATAACGCGAAAGAGCTTCTAAATAATTTATTTCTACGTTTTGATTGAAGCCTCGTGTGAGAGGTAGCCTATCAGCTACTTTAGCTAAAAAATATGCTTGGATTATCCAAAGGAAAACTCCCGATAAAATTCTTCCTTATTAAATAGATACAAAACTGTTTCTATTCTAATCTGCTCAAGCCGGTTCTAGTATTGTGACTCCATAACATTGGTAAAGCTGAAACAATTCCTATTTTGTTTTTCAATTCTTGTGTAACTAACTATTAAGATTACGTAGTTCCCGCAAAATACGCTAGATGCCATTAACTAATTTTATGCAAAGACTGGTCCTTAATGGTTGTTCGGTCCGAAATTTCTCCGTTTTTACGTTAAGAAGAATAAAGGCTTATCGCAAGAAGTCAATGATCACAAAAGAAAAAACCAAGCACTATTTATTGTAGTCAAGGTATAATTTAACAAATTAGAAAAATGAATTTATAGAATTAGAAAGAATTTTATTTCAACATA
>NW_020653409.1:1360331-1398911 GCF_003589595.1 Hyposmocoma kahamanoa | reverse complement strand
CGATTTAAATCCGGAAAAATAGTTTCATTTCCTATGTGTAACAATCGCGAAAACCTAAGAACTCGATATTGTAACTATAGTGAAAAAATAGGGTGGTTTGCATTGATATTCGACATAACTGGTTGAAGACTGTACCACCTCAGTCAACCGTGACCATGGGACCTGTAAAGGGCTCAAAATGTCGGTTTGTTTGAAAAAACAAATATACGCGATTTAAATGCGGAAAAATAGTTTCATCTCCTATGTGTAACAGTCACGAAAGCCTAAGAACTCGATAGTTTTATTTCAATGTTACAACCACTCTCGCCATGTTATAGACGTTAAGATCTTTAAACTGCATTAACGTCATAAATATATTGTGTCGACTAATCCAGTATTAGAAGAACCATTTTAAAATACAGATGAGCTAGTTGGTTCAACAATAATGTGTCTAAATCCAAAAAGGCGGTTCGTTTACAGATGCACTACCAAAAAACAGACCTTTTCTTTAATAAATAAATTATTATGCTAATCAATCAATAAGCTTTTGTAATATAATTTCATTGACGCGTTTAACTGATATTTTAAACAATACATCTGAACAAATATTTTGTTAAGCTGTAAAGATTTAACGATAAATGTATATTGATGTTATAAATTAAATTCATTTATGTGCTGGATATAAAAATGTTTATTACCAGCCATGGATCGTAGGATATAACTATTAAACTTTGTGAAAGTGAATTTAACGGGTACTGTTGTTTATGCATAGAACTAACTGTTAATTTTCACAAATACAATACAAGAAATACTTTTAAAAAAAAACAAAAAATAATAATGATCTGTTCATCTAAGATTAAAATTTTACTTTTCACTCAGCAAGAGTAGGAAACATTATCAGGAGACCGTAATCATATCCAACATTATAACTCTAACTTCGAAGAATAACCGGAAACAGGTCGCGGAAATCTATCAAAAATAGCCTGAAATAAGGGAGTAGCTTTTTGAAATTGGACTGACAATTGCTGATGACGTGACACCAAGGAAGCATGAATGTATAAGTTAAGTTAGTGAACCGAAAAGGAAGTAAAGTAAGGAAGTATAGAAAGTCATGTTATCTAAGTGCGTTCAAGTCAAAGGGCAAATGTGTTAAGTTAATGTATGTGCATGAAATAATAGGATTGGCGGTTCATTGAACAGGCAGGAAAATGTTTTGATCGCTTTGAGACTTGTGAGACTTGTTAGTTTATGGTTGAGGGTGTAGGTGTGCATATGCATATGCATATCCTTTTTAATCCAACTTCTCCTGCTTATCTTAAGAGTTGTTTTGAATATCATAGCAGTACTCTCTGTCGCACCTTGCGCTCTTCTTCTACTCTTTCTCTGAACTGTCCTATCCATTCCTCAAAATACTTTTCCAACTCCTTCACTATTAGGAGCATCAAGCTGTGGAATGACCTGCCTGAGTCGATCAGACGAGCAAAGACTATTGAGTCATTTAAAATCCTAGTTAAGGCTCATTACCTTAAATTATAAATTCTACTCTGCTGTCTTATTTATTGGTTTTCTTTTTTTTTTAATTTTTTAATTTTCCTCTTCTGTGGTGATAATATATTTATTTGTATGTATTATATTAGTATTTAAGTATTTATGTAATTTATATGTTAGTAGATATTTATTATTTATTTCATTCATATATTATGATGTTTAATAATAATATCATATTTATTGCGCCCTCTATTATTATTACTACTTTTAGTTTATCCTATCACCCCAAGGTTGCCTGGCAGAGATTGCTATTTAGCAATAAGGCCGCCTGTTGTACACTGTATTTTTTATTGTTTTGTATTTTTGCTTGTTTATTGTGCAATAAAGAATATTGAATTGAATTAAGAGTGTTTAATAACTATGTACAGACCATAAATTTACGTAGAGGTCCAATAACAATTTTAGGCGTTTCTATGCAGTCCAACATTGAACATAAAATGCATAGGGATAGGGCATTAATGAATGTAATAATATATATTCTACATTTACAATTCTAATATTAAAAATGCTTCTAGATATTACCTTTTTCCACTTCTTTGATTGGTTGAGATCAATATTGAGAAAATGTATGATGAAGGTTTTTAAAATTTTGACCACTTGAACTTTCTGTGAAGTCTTTTTTTTAAATAAACCAACATTTCTGGACAAATCCCATGATCACGGCTGACTCATAATAATATGGTAAAGTATTGTATTAATCCTTTATATGCAATATTATCAATTAGTTTCATTTCCATTATGTAACTAATCGCGAAGACCTAAATCTAAGAACTGGACTTACGACAAATTTTAAAATCGTCAAATTAGGCTTGCATGCTCAAGGTGAGCATGCTTACAGAAAATCTATGCCCAGCTGCGGAGTTCGTATGAAATGATATTACCAATGGTTATGGTAATCCAAGAATTAAGTCAGCACATAATATGAGACTTTATCTTATAATGATTATGATTAATAATAATAATGATAATAAAGCACACACTCAACATACCCCCCAAACTAGGGAAACCTTGTCGCGAGCGCTATGGACACACACATAGGCAACCACAAAAGTACACCCAAACTCACGAGAGAAACAAATGTAGGCCATACAAATATTTCTCCCGGCCCGGGAATCGAACCCGGGACCTCTGCGTGGCAGTGCGGAGTGGTAACCGTTCAGCCACGGAGGTAGCAATCAGTAATCTTACCGAATAGCTTCCAGTTAGTCTGCAACTGGACTTAGAGATGTTAATGAATTCCAAATGGTGAAAAGGGACAAGTGGAGAATGGAAGTGCCTAATTCCGGCTAAGCAAAATGACGATTTTTTGAAAGTGTTCAGACTTTTACAGCGAGTTGCAGAAAAGATCATTAAATTGAAAGCGTCATTAACGGTCCTTTAGTTTATTAAAACAAAATTAGAGACAGTATGTTACTTAATGGAGCATTAAAGCTAATGGATGGTTGTGCAATTGGCGATAGACTTTGTGTAATAAAATATATAGAAAAAGTATGCCAGGTTCATATCGAGTAAGGAACCGTATAATTTTGTATCTATTAGTGTATATGTACATATATTATATGCGATGATGTAACGTAATCAGTTATTACTAAATAGAAAGTCAAGTTCGTAACGTCTCTTAACAACCTGTATTTTGCCATGTCCAGTCATGTGTCTCCTGTGAAAATGTGTAGGTGCTCCACCAGACCCAATGCGGGTTAAGGGATTTCACATTCTTTGAAAACTTTTTATTTACCTTAACTAAATTTCAGACTTGTGAGTTTTCGAATACGGGTTTACACAGTGCATAAAATGAAGGGCTCTTATTGCAATTTGTGTTTTGAAGAAGTTTTGTAGACTGTATTGAGATATAAATTCGTCATACGAATTGTCAAAGGCTTCCGACAGTTTATAAAAATTGTTTACTCAGCCTGTATTGCAAGTAATGATTTTAATAATACAGACTGCACGCGATTAAGCAAACTAATGTACAGCAACATTCAGTACGGACCCACCATGATCTCGGTCGACCCTAGCCAGATCTAAAACTCACTGCAACGCATAAAGCTAAAAATTGGTTGCAATTGTGACCCTTCATAGACTCCTCTGTCCAGAGTGAACATATTATACCTGTCGTCTACTGCAATGATGACGATAAATAGTATAAATAATGCATGCAACAATTTTGAGAACACTGGTGATGTTATAAATCAGCGCAAGTATTAGCTATAACTCAAATCTTTTAAACAAATAAATCTCCTAGCAAAAAAAAAGAAAACGGTAAAATGAGTACAGTTACAAACGAAGAAGTAATGGAGGAGCTCGTTCAAATTTCATTAGCGAGTGAATGCAGCATTGTCTAGGTCAGGCCAGATAAATTTCCAATGAGCATCGTGCTTTTTTGTTCACTGTAACCCGAAACTGTCGTGATGTAGTGATGGGATCGTGTCGATAAATTGTTTACGATTCAAAGAGTTACTTTAAGAAAAATATCACTGGCTGTCTATATCAAAATTCAGTATCACAGTTCTTTCCTATTTATGAACTTCTGCTATTGTAAGAAACTATTGAGATTATGAACCTCTTATTACCTTATGAACGTCTTACCAAAATTCTCACCAATATAGAAAAAAAAGAAAAAATCTGTTAACTCCGACTTGCCAATTGTGTAACTTATCATATTTAAATATGCAAGCGATTTGTACACCTTACTGTGTAACCATGATGGATTAAAAAAAAATTGAATATCACATACGTTGCTCCGATATCAAAGTAACTAACTAAAGTACTTGTGTTATGAAAATTGAAAACAAACGAAAGTACCACAAACGCCCAGACTAGAGACAATATAGAAAAGTTTTTCTACATTGATTCGGCCAGGAATCGAGTCCAGGACGTCAGAGATGGCGACGCCATGAAAAGCGGTGTGCGAGCCACTTCGTTTTACATCTATTGTTAAATTTTAAAGGATCTTTCTTAGCATTTAATTAAAACCATCCAAGGGCTCAAGTCCGGTAATTTTAAATCATCTCAGTTGTGTGTTGACGGTGTCCAAACCACCTACGAGATTTTGAGCGTTTGGTATTTATTCTGCCAAAAGTTCAGAGTAGTTACTTGTCAGTGGCTAGCCATCGAGCTACTACTCTACTGCCTTTACAATTTTTTGGTATCCTGCTCTTCAATAGCGAGTCGATGGACGTTGATGGCATAGTGTATTAATATTATTTGACGACTAAATGGCAGTTTAAACTAGATAAAAATTAAGATATGTATAACAATTTCCATGGTGACTTTAGTAAGGCAACATCGATAATTAGTAATTGAATTAATGAATATACCATCTCAACTGCCATTGCGACTAGATTTTCACAGAATGGCAAATAATAAATGCATTGCAATCTCAATGGAACTACAATGACTTATGGTTTCAAGAAAATTAGTAGATTGGGCCTCAGTGCTCATAATAGTCTATCTGGGGGTCAATAATTTACTAACAATAAGTCAGTTAATTCCACCACAATACCACATTGCATTCTATGTTCTTGAAATGTAATATTTTCCACCATTTCTAAATTTGCAAAGAAATCGTAAAATTTTCGTTGATAAAATCAAATTTAACAGAGATTTCGTGATATTAAGTATTCGTTCAATTATGAAAGCAATATTTCATTAAAATTAAGTTTACCGAATGTCAGGATGTTTTACCAGCATGATATATAATTATTTTTTGTGAACTATCTATACCTATACATAAACCTACCGGTATTTGGCTGAGTGAAGAAATACATTTATCACAGATGGCGCTACAGCAAAAAAGTCGTTAAAAAAACAAAAATAAGGATCTGCAACAAGCTCATAGAAAAACTCGTAAGGTCTGTTGGTTCGTTCGATTTGCTAGAAGATGTGGGTTCGAATCCAGCCGGGTCGAAGGAAAAAAATCTTTTTATTAATAATTTTTCATTAAAAACTAAAGTGCTCTTTAGGTAAGCATCAGAGCTCCTTGTGAAAGTGTTCGTCCCGGTAAGTACTACCACCTTACCTATTTCTGCCGCCAAGTCGTAATGTTGGCATTACTGTGTTCCGGTTTTGAAGGGTAAGGGTGTTGGTGAAATTACAGGCACATGGGACTTGTCAACTTATATCTCAGGGTGACGGGCGCAGTGGCAGTGCCCCTCAGATCTTTACTCTGCGCGGCACTGCAACTGTTATGGACAGGCGTGTAGCTTACCATCAGGCGCATGACTTGTTCGTTCCGTTACTTGATATTATAAAAAAAACTCATAACAGTTGTTAAAACATTTACAAAACATATTGCAGTTAAGAATAACTGCAATTTAACCGATATCGCCTGTCAAATGGACATTAATAATAAAAATCAAGGTTGTAATTCGTAACTAACTGATAATTTATAATAATTTAGATTGATTGGTTTGTGAATTAGTTGTTATGAAATTTGCAATTTCACAACTTGTGCTTGTATGACTTTATTCAAAGTGTCCAGTATGTTGCAAAAACTGCATCATCAAAGAAGTTGTTCGCTATTGACTGTTAAGATAAAAGATTTGTCGATGACCTCCGTAGTCGAGTGGTTTGCACATCGATTTTCATGGTGTCGCCATCTCTATGATCCCGAGTGCAATCCCCGGCCGGGTCATTGTAAAAAAACTACCTTTTCTATGATGTCTCGGATCTTGGTGTTTATGGTACCTTCGTTGTTTCCAATTGCATAACACAAGTGCCTTAGTTACTTACTTTGGGATAAAAGCTATGTACGTGATGTTGTCTAATAGTTATTTTTTATAAGAAATATATTTGACAATGTTCTGGAAAACGTTTTAAAATTTGCAAATTCAAAAACAAAATGATTAAACATCGTCCATTTAACCAATTTTTAATCTACTACTTGGCCATAAGTACTATGTTATGAAGCTTTGCTAGATTACCAAAACATAGTAAGCGTAAACAATATACAACAAAAGATTTAGGCACAGTATAATTAGACCAGTGGTTCAATTTCCGCCTCTTCATGTCTCTCGGAGCGTAGGGTTGGCACTTTATTATTTTAGTTGTACCTGCAGGTTATAAACATAATTTGAAATAAATTAGGTACTATTTTAAGATAGTTTTTTGTATTGATATTTTTATACCAGCACAGCGGATTGGTATCTCGATTATAGGTGTGTGAAAATGAAATGCCGAACAATTACAAATCTGAGTTACTCTTATTCAAACAACCATAAACACAACAATAAGGACGTACTATTTGATATCAATTTCAAACACCGAGCGAACGCATCAATTCTCTAACGAATGTCCGTATGCAACGCGAGTGCATCGCCAGATGAGGGCGTGCTCACATACAAGCATATGAAATCATACTAAGTAGTTGTTTTATTATAATATGGTTTAGGTGAGAGTGCATGGTAAGATGTAACGGGCTGTTGTCCGCAACTAGATGTTCAGGCGCCTATTTTGTGTCTGCTGAGTGCAGGGTCTTATTCGTGCCAACCAAGCTCTTTCGAGAATCTCAGCCCCCCCTTTTGGGTTTGCTGAAGACTTTGGAAAGCGACCTTGGCACTCCGAGCTACTTTGTGCCCTGTCGTTGACTACGCCGGAACATTGTAGTAGAATGTATGCGTCCATTTCCTCCTCCTCCAAGCACGCTCTGCTTTAAAGGCTGTTCGTGATACCTAGATTGAAAAGGTGTTTATTATATGGACCAGGACCTGTTAAACTGGCTTTTAGAATGCGCAGTTCCTTTCTTTTGATAGGTGAGAGTGTAATGTATTATACAGTATTTGAACCAACGGGGAGATCCAGAAACTGGCGACTAACGTGCTCCACGTATTATCATAACTCCAAAAAAAAGAACATCGTCAACATT
The DNA here is from genome assembly GCF_003589595.1 of Hyposmocoma kahamanoa. Lineage (NCBI taxonomy): Eukaryota > Metazoa > Arthropoda > Insecta > Lepidoptera > Cosmopterigidae > Hyposmocoma > Hyposmocoma kahamanoa. The sequence continues at coordinate 1,391,521 of NW_020653409.1, read as the reverse complement.
TTCGGCACCCCTCAACCCAACTCAATTTCATCAATTTAAAGCCTTAATCTTAATGTTCCTACAAATAACTCTACCGTTCCATAAGTAATAACAGAGGTTTAAACCTCATATTTGCCAAAGTTATACACTTGTAACTAAAGAAACAGATCCACAAACTTATTCGAAAACATTATATTATATCTCATCATCTGGAAGTTGCTCTGAATTTGCTTCGCCAACCTTTCATTGAATCATATGACAGGTATACGTTTGGTTATGTGACTATAATGAGTGTATTATGTAGATTGATTGATATTAATTATCGCGCTCGTCGTCCATATATCTTAGTCAGGGTTAAGTAATGACGTCACAAGGATATTGGTTAAAGGGAAATTGACGACGTAATATAATTCTAATATTTTCTCTCCAGACAAAGCATCGTTATACACTGCCTATACATATTATGTAATACTTGTTGTTTCCGTAACCATATTTTTTTATATTTTAAAACCGTTTCACTTCTTAGTATATCAATAGATTTTATCGTCAAATTCCCATCACTACCTTACAACACGTTTGGCGAGTCAACACTACGGCATTGCGGTAGGTATCACAAAATTAGCTCTACAGATATAAACTATGCATTTACCAGTTAATGGATTTAGCATTTTTGCTGTCTGTTGTAATGGTTGCTGAATTGTGCACAACTGCATTCCAGATAATATTATTACGTTTGTTTTCCTCTGAGGTTTTGAAACGGTCTGGATTTGAAATTTGGGGCTAAGAGCAATTGTAAAGGACTGAGGTACAAGCAACTTAATTTTGTTTTTATTATACTAACTTACAATACAAATAATAACAATATTTAATAATCTGAAATAAACCTAACTGTTTTGAGCGCAAAATCAAATTCAAATGCAAATTCCATCCAGCCTTGTTAACAACTTTAGCCGGTCGGATTTCTATAGCGTATCGCTTAAAGTACAAATGCAGACAGCGGTACTTCTCGACATGACACGTGGCGTTTGCCGTTTGTGGAACCTAAACCCCGGACCCTGTCCGATTGTGCCATTGCAGAGAAATTTCGCGTTGGCAATTTTAAAAACAAAAAGAAATATTTTTAGGCCAAGAGAAACGCGAGAATTTGAAAACTCATAATAATAATAATATGCTAGACAAATAAATCAAATGACATGGTCTCAAATTAGAAAGTTCCTTGCAACAATTTACCAATTTAGAAAAGTTAGTTTCCCAAATTGGTCCTAAATAGAACCCGCTGTACCATAGCAGTCGTCAGATAGATAATGAACGAAACTTTCAGTTCGAAGAAACCAAATTCTGAATAGAGTTACGTAAATATTTTTTCTCTTAAAATTTGGAGCCAAAAGTGTTCTAATCGACACTTTTTACTGATTTGTGATTGTTTTATTGGAACTTCTCGATACGTCTAACGACTTCCGATAAAATGTAGCGAATTTCATCAAAAAGGTAGACTCTGAAATACAGGTTAAGCTGTAACTCTTTTATCTTTTAATCTACATAACAGGATGTAACTACAGACGAAGTCAAGTCTAAATTATTATGTAAATGTAGACAAATAAAGTACTGTTTATTTATTTGTCCAATATATAGCTGGATTGTGATTTCTTTGAAGTTGTACAATGACACGAAATGAAATTAAATTTATTTGAAATTAAGTTATGAGAGAGTGTTCATCAGGGGAGCCCGTTGATACCCCATATATTTGACGATACTAAAAAAAAATAATTAATAATCAAAGAAGAATCACTTACTCTTTTATATTATATAGCATTTTATGTATTGTAGTTTTCATTCTTTTTCAATTTTTGACATAGATAACCATAATCGAAGCATTTTGAATACAGTTACGATTGTCGGTACGTACGCGGTGAGTTTACTGTTACAACCAAATGTATATAAACATGACCATAATTTACGAGTTAAGTTAGTTAACTAGATCGGGTAGTTAAAATCAACGAAACACGCAACCAGAGTAGTAAAGTCAAAGTTTTTAGGTACATACTTAGTACTTACTTTTAACGCTGAAGTTAGCTCTGCTTTCGTACTTTATCAACTAAAACCATTTGAAAATTATTAATTATTTCGAATGCTACTAAACTCTGTGTACATTATTTTATATTTTATTAGAGTGGTGAGTTGGCCAAAAAGCTACCATTAAACAAATAAATCAGTACAGAGTACTAAAAAAACCGACCTCAAAAGTACGTGGAATTACGTCTATTTGCTAAGTTTTATTGAAATATCCCCTAGTTCGCCCCTATACAGGACTTGACACTGGAGATAATAAAAATAGGTTCTCACTACGATACTACTCAAAGTATATTGAGAGAAAAACGCATTGAATTGGAGAAATAGCAAAATCAACCATTAAAGTAATTGCTCCTAAATTAAAGTTAGGCGCTATTTATAAAAATGAAACTTCATGCGTGAACAGCCCCCTTCGAGATGGATGATTTTCTTCAAAATGAAATGGGACCACTATGGAATTACCGCCTTTCCAACAAAAAAGAATCATGAAAATCGGTTCACAAATACCGGAGTTACCGCGTAACATACATACAAAAAAAAGAACATACAGTCGAATTGAGAACCTCCTCCTTTTTTGAAGTCGGTTAAAAAATAACTTTTTTTCTTTTAAAATGTTTTATTGTCTATGGTCATTTTAAAGGGCGCGCATTTTAAGAATAGGCATGAAAGGTTTGAAAAAAAGCCGTCAAAAATTATTGCTCTAATGGTGTTACCTCATTAATATACAAAATTCTTTTCATGGACACGATTTTGATAACGACGAGATCATCGAACTACACTAAAGGTGGTTTTCCGCCGGCGAGCGAGACCGAGAAATCTCGCCGACATAATATACATTTACTCATATGGACTTGAATAGACTGAACTAAGTGTAACATGTTGGTTTTTTTAAAATAATATCACATAGGCGTGCTTACATGAATTTAATAAGTCACTTAGTAATTTAAACGTGGTGATAGTTATTTGGGTAAATTTTAATGATAGTAATTGTTTAATGTAACTACTTTGATGTCAAAATAATGAAACAGATACAGAGGAAAAAAAAAAGTAAAGTTAATACTGTACGTAAGACTTATTTAATAACACCTACTGGCACAAAAGTCAGCCACATAAAATACTAAAGCACTAGAGGAAAGGAAAACATATATATTTCATGACTAAAACCAGTCTGAACAAAGTTGGAGTATTACAATGTGCTAGTAAATATTCATTAACTGGAGTTTCATCGGGTAACCACAAGACAAATTTCACTGCAGCGCTGCACCAGCTAATTACTCATTCTTCTTGAATTATGAAAGCTATACATCTCCCTGAGGAAAAGCACACTTGAAGGCTGGAACGTTCAACTTACGCGTGTTTAGCGCTCGTGGTCAAAATAAACTTTATTTCTTAGGACCTTCGTGATTATTTCTTTAATTACTTGTAGTTTTTACCAGTCATCCATAACAATAATGTATGAAACGTGAGGCACAGTATGGGGAATTGAATAAAGAGTCATATCTTGCAGGGAACCTGCGTAACGTTCAATCATAAACAAAGCTTTTCTAATTACATTCACATACTTAAAATTACACCTACCTTGCAAATGGCAAAACACAATGAATTAACGTTTGCTGCGTTCCTGATATACCATTTCAAGTTTTTAAATTAACGACGTTGAAAAGAAGAACAGCGTGTTCAGCTGGAAGCTTTCTTGATTAGACTAGTCTGCTAAAGTCGTTTAAAACAAGTCGCATAAATAGCTCAGTACAGAAAATGAAGTCGCTGATAGCCATTATGTAACACGCCGATGTACAAATATACCAGAACTAGCATCATATCCGCTCACGCGATACATGCAGCCGTAGACGCATACCACACCTAGAGGTGCCGGTGATGATTTTATACCGATTTATCGAATATCGAAGTTATAACAGGTAAAAGAAATAATTAATTGCTATTTCGGTAACTACTCTAGCAAACCATAAAGTTTTTAATGCCTGGGTCTGTCATTTAAAAAAAATAAACAACTTCAAAAATACGTCACGACAAAGTGTGTGTGTTTTTTTTTTTTTTTTTTGTGACTCGGCAAAATGACTGCACCGCGCCTGATGGAAAGTGCGAATACAGTCCAGAGATGAGAGTAACGGATGGAAAACACAAATATCTTCACTACGTCACTATCATTTTGCCGGTCTGGCCAAATGCTTCTTCACACTACGTTTGAAGGACCCGATGTTATAGAGGGGTGGGAATATATGCGGCGGGAGTTGATTCCACAATTTGATGGTTCGGCATAGAAACGAATTGCCAAACTTTTTAGTGCTGGACGGTATTGAACTGACCGTCCTTCTGTGGCAACGCAGTCCGGCACGGGTGGTCCGCTGATGGAAAGGAGAGGAAGGGATAAGGTTGAATAACTCTTCGTGTTATTGTTTGGGCTGGTGATTTCGGTGTTTATTTAATGAAAACATACCGTAAGTAGCGTTTTTTAAGTTTACCCTGAATATAAATGTTTATAAACTATACTTTAAGGAGTAATTTCATGGTAAACGTTAGAACCACTCAAACGGAATATTATCATATTTATCCAAGTACGCCAAAAATTTCATTAGTGCTTTTTAAGTGCAGGATTGGCGGTGTATTACTGCATTTTATTTGAGATGTTTTTGTTGGTAGTACGGAGGGTATTCATTTAGCAATGCAGAATAATATTTTTTATTTATAAAAACTTGTATTTAAACTGAATCCTTTTCTATTTTGCGAAACCAAATAGCCGCTATTTTGTGGTAGAAGGAGCGCATCGCGTGAGCGGATAATCGAAAAGGAAAAAAAGAACTAGAAAATATAGATAATAGCTATCCTAAAAAGGAGCTTTATAGGACATGGCGTCTAAGTTAGCGTTGCTAATCTGGAAATAAAAGATCCTACGACCCGATACGCGTAAGAGAGAAGCAAAGATTTTGTATCCGCCAAGTCGGCTAGCGTAGTGCAGAAACGAGACGCGGTCAAAATTGATGATATTTGCACAAAACGGCCTTGGCTGTACAAAAGGTCTTTTCACTGAGAAAATGAGATTTTGGAGACTCGAGATCACGTAACATTGTTGACAATTTGAGAAATAGTGGCTTTCATTAGTGAAACTGAGCGTTAAGCCAATAGTTAGTTAATTAGTAAATAGACTGAACATGTCAAGTGTGGTAATTACGACTAGCTTCTAAAGTGATGAAAACAGATACCTAATACAAGCTCCCTGAGAAGTAGGTCAAACAACAGCAACAAAGTAACTAACCTATCTAAACATTTCTTGCTTGCATGACTTGCATTATGTAAAGAAATTGATGGGGTCTATCGAGTAGGAAATTTTCTATTAAGTTTTTGTTTGACAAAAAAGGATAGTGGCTGTTAGCTATCACCTTTTACCTCCCAATGACGACGCACTAAAGCTTATGAACTATAAACGAAGTAGGATAAATTTCCTATTGAGGTTTTGTTACTTTCTTTTTATATTAGCCTGAGTGCGTTTCGTTACAATTCGAAGTGACAGTTATTTATTCATTTATAAAACTGCTTAATATGTTTTCCTCTAATATTTCTCACCTATCCGTTTGTTTACTATGCTTGTGTTTTAGAAGCCATTTTTTGTCATTCGATTCTCCATTTCGTGCTCCTTTGGTTCATCCTGTTCGATATTAATTATAAAATTCCTACTGGCTTTTTCAATGATTTGAGCGTGCTTCACCTGTTTTTATAGCGCTGTTGTAAAAATATTATCAAGTTAAATATTTTCTTAATATGATTTGACTTCAGTGTATATCCATGACATTACGTTGTAAAAAAATACCTGAAACATAAGCGCAGCAATCACAATGCATTTGTAGAGAAAGAAAAAACAAATATACTTATTTTTTTAGCATGCAATACTATAAAAAAGGAAATACAAATCAAATGAGTCCATGACTCAGCTGGACTATAATAGTACACACAGCTTTCGCTAAAATGAACATACACGCTTAGGCAAAAATGACACAATTCAAAATCTTAAAAATTCAAAGAAACACATAAGGCATCAATTACAATTACCCGCATCCCGGGACTGTTTGTCGAATAGCTATTACATTTTCTTTTGAGTACCGGAACTAGTTTACCGCCTCATAGACACTATTGGAATAACATTGAAAAAGGTTTTATATATGTAAGACGATACATAATGACTAGTTCTTCTCTAACTCATTGTTGTACAACACGAAAGTACTCATGCTCATGAGTTCAATTTCAAAATTTTTAACAAAACCAAGCACGAAACAATGAAATGATTACTTTAAAACTAAACACGATATGTTTTTTCTCTAAAATAAAATATTGAAACTAAAAATGAAAGCTGAATCTAACCTAGATTTTTATAAAGTTATAGTCAAGTGGCTATTAGAAATATTTGCTTAGAAACTGACAAATGGTACAATTGTAACAAGTAGAGCGTGGTGAATTCCGTCACGCAGTGTTATAGAGGAGACTGAGGATCAAGACATGAGTGTAAAGCGATGAATCGGATTCTTACATAGTTTTTTCAAAACATTTTTCGTAACATATGTTTTACAATAGTTCGATTAATGAACGCAGTATTTTAGAGCTGCTTAGTAGACAAAAGCTGAGAATAGACGAGATCGATGTGGGTAAAGGAAGCCAAAGGCGCGTATCAGGAGAGTAGCTAGTGAAGAAAGACTGTAGCGCATACATAGCTGCTGATGATACTCCTCCATATCGTGTAATAGTTAAGAACACACTAAAAGTTAACAAATAGATCTCTTTGATGTTTGATGACAAGATTATATACAGCATACAATACAAGAAGTTTAAATTCAAACTATCAGTAGGTCCAAGCAGTCGTAGTCGTTCCCACAATGACTCAACTACTAGAAACAAATCGATAGTACCTACGTTTGTCACACATAAGCAAAATTCGGTCGAGCTCACCTCCTGAAAGAAAGTCTTAACACCGGGATGCAGAATTTAGATATAATGGGTTAATGCCATCTAGGAGATTTTTAGGGAACTATTATGTGAAGTAGGTTTGTCACAAGTATAATTAAAAATCAAAAACATTCAAGAAAAATACAATAAGCGCATATTAAAAAATACACAAATTAACCTAGAAAAAAATTAAAGTTTTTTTTAATTTTAATACGATACCACATTCTAATTAATAAATATTCATTTCCTCAGCTAAAATAAAATTGGAAATTTAAATGTGTGAATTCGGTTTTCAGAAGATGAGGATGAGAATCTGTTGGCACTATATTCTCATAACTTGTACCACACGTGGTGCTGTCAAGTGCGTCTATTAAGCTACTAGAATGTATGCAAGAATATACGCGTCTATTTCCATCTGTCCCATTTTCTTTTTCCAATTTTTTTTCGCATCGTCTTCCGTCAGACTTGTTAAGTTCGATGCATTGCAGTCATATTCGTTCTCACGAAATTTTACGAAACTTAACAGGTTGATTAACGAGCATTTATTTTTTATTTTGATGCTCTATTTCGCGTAATTACGTGGATAATATCTATAAAAGTAAAATACATTTTAGTAAAAAATTGACTCTTTTATTTTTAATTAACTACCATGGACTATCACAATCAGGCTTTGATTAAAATAAAACCAGTCGTAGACATAGTTTAGGTGCTACGACACAGTCTCACTCCAATGACCACTAATTTCGCGATTAGAACAAAAATAATTCTTTTAGCTTTTGCAATTGTAACATTGAATATAGTTATTTATTTTTGCCGAATTTTACTTTTTAATAGATCTTTAGGACTAACTTTCATAATGTTAGTGTCTATCGTAGATACGATGATATTATTAAAAATATTAAAGAAAACGGAAAAGGGCTTATCAGGAGCGTAGCGGAAGTTCATTGTAATTTTATAAAAATCGAGAAGAATCAAATCAGGCCGCCATAATTCACAATCGCTCAGTACTGTCAATATAAAAAGTTTACAGTCCGTAATCAGAGAGCTGTCAGTGACAATTCCCGTCCCGATCCCGGGATTTTCCTTACGGTATAATCTTCATTATAATGCCTTTGGAGCGTTTCGGGTATTCCTGTTTGGTAGCTTGAGAATTGGGGAATTGGGGTTGTAAAGAGTTTTTACAATTTAAGTACAAACGTAGATAGAAAGAAGCAAAAACGGAATAGTGACCAAAAAGGCATTATAGAAACGTGGAAGGTCCTGCAACGAGATAGATGGAAGATATTATCAAAGTCGTGATCCGTAGATGAGTGACACAAGCTCAAGAATGTAGTGGATGGAAATTTAACAGCGATCAAGCGAGGTTGTTGACGATGATGGTAAAAACACGTCCTCAAGCACTCACTTGTGAGGTTGAAAGCAATCAACAGATCAAATAAAAAAATCCTTAATCCAACAAAGATGATGAAAATATAATAAACACATAAGTAATACAATTACTTAATATATTTGTTTTAAAAACGCCTTCATCGAGTGGGTTATAACAGGTTTAGATAAAGTAAAAGTAGATAACGGTATTATTAGACAATACACAAGGAATAGACATTCGATAAAAAACCGATCTAAACTTTATCGATAGGGTTTGATTCTTGTGTCTTTTTGTCCATTAAAATCAAGAGTTATTTACTGTAATATCTTTTTTTTATGCTTTATTAATGTCAATGTTGTTCATAGAGATATTTTTTACATTTCATGCATTATACAGAGAGATGATGAATGAACCTTTACTCTATCTATATACAATATACAATACATTAAGAGCAATAAATAAACAAACGAGATAAAGTACCTAATTAAATCATAAAGGGTTCGTAACCGAATTATAAGTCGAGGGATACCGCAAACTAACTTCCAAAGTGAATTCCACCTCATCACGCAGTAGTAAAACAGACAGTAGCAGTAAAAATATGTATTCCCAGAGCGAGACGGAAGAATAGTAAACGAGCAAGTTACGTTTTAGCGGCTGACGGGTTAGTATGGATGTTTGTCAAATAAAGTTGAACATAAAACAGATCCTTGTCGGACCCAAAATGCGGAATTCGGAGTAAAGATAACTTTACCTAAAGATAATCGCTTGATTGTAACATGCCGTTTTAAAGCTCCTTTGCGTTTTACTTTGACTTGTCAGACAAATTTATGTAGGTATATCTTTTTGTGTTACAAGCGTGTACAAATTCTCAATCCTTAGCTTTTGCTATTACTACATATAGGAAATTAACTTATTTTTTCGGAAAAATCGTGTATTTTGTTTTTTTAGATCTCAAGTTTCAGTCGTGAGCCAGGATTACACAAACTTTGTAACTTTCCTCTCTTATATCCTCCTCCTATACTATATCCTATAAACTCCTGTTTACGTCATTTAGTACGCTCAGAAATCGCATTTGTAATATTTTGGTGCCTGAACATTTAAACCGCCGAAAAGTCACAATCAAAACAAATAGAAGAACAAGATTTTAAAGTAGGTAATTTTGTAAGAAACTTTCCCCATTCCATTCATGCTAACCTAAATCTCCAAGGGAACATAAAACTGTGTTAAAGTAGCAACAAAATCTGAGTTCCATCAACAAACGGCTAATTTATGACTGAAACGTGAAAATTTCAAACAAAATTGTAAAAAAGAAAACGGTTGTAACACCGACCCGCAAGAAACGACAATTGGTGAGACGTTTGAGAATACTACACGTGAACAAAATAGTGTGTGACACATTGTGCTTTTGAATACTAGTGGACCAGTCCTGCTACTTCAGTTGGACAGAATTCCATACCTGTAACAAACAAAAATTATACATTAAATGATTATGGTACATGATTACGAAACTAATAACAGAATTTTAAAGATCTCAAACAGTATTTGTAAAGAAGTTTCGTGTTTGATAACGATTTATGAAAGTAAACATAAAATTACTATTTATTGGATGTTTCATCACTATGATATTCAATTACTCCACTAGTTTATTATAATTATTAATACAAAGGTCGAACACTTAAAAAAATTCCTTCGATCCTGCTGGATTCGAACCAGCGTCTCCAAGCAAACCGTGGCACACGCTATGCCAACTAAGCCACGGAACGAACCAGCGAATCTTAACGTTTTTTTTGGATGTGCTTATTGTTTCTAGATCTTTGTTTTTAGTTTTTTCCGTATTCCTTTTCTGTACATCTGGTGCACCCTGGGCAACAATTGGCGAGTATCTTACGTCAATTGGCAAATCTTTTCATCACGATGGCAAGTATTATAGTATATGCGATCGATGCGATAAGAAGACGATTATACTGATGGCTTTACCATTTTTTTACCATTTCAATCAGCCGTGACCTGTAAGACTTGTAAAGAGCCCGAAGTGTTGGTTTTGAAAATATAAAATATATGCTATTTAGACGTATGTATGTTGGAAAATATAGTTTTATTTTCAATTCTGGAAAGGTCTTTTCCAAATCTATAATTTTAAGTCCGTATTAATTAAACATCTCCAAGTCCAGTATTAAATGGGTATAGGGTTAGATGTCACTGAAATCTGACGATGCTTCACAAGCTCTTCTAGCGGCATAATAATAAAGTGTAATAATTGGTATCTCGAATGGTGCCACTTCAAGTGACAAAGACCCTGCACTTGATTGATAAAACAATCTTGAGTCGTAACTTAAGTGCTGAGTGACATTTATTAATAACGAAAATTTGGACAACTCCCAAATGATGCGTGATCAATGATTAATCGTTGATGTGCTCTCAAGCGATATTTATTATTAAAGACAATTGACTTAAGTAAGATTTAATATCGATCCTGCGTTTGAAATGGATTTGTTTACATTGACTTTACATTTCTATGCAAATTATCTATAGATCTCTATCAGTCGTAATTTGAAAATGAATGTTAACGCATTGCCATTAAATGAAACACTGAATTCTGCAATCAACTTTCTCCACACCATGAATATTAAGCAAGCTATTATAGGTAGCCATAAAGGTTTGAACAATGCGACGTATACATTTTATGTTATCATTGAGGGACAGTCTTTCGTCAAAATTTATAGCATGTCTCAAACGGGTTATATAATACTGCGTGACATGATTTGAAATTTGTAATTAAATTAATACACAACAAATTCAGTAACGATATTCTCTACGAAGTATTTTGTGATTTATTACCTCTTATTCATGTATGAATTTAAAATATGTAATTAAGTATGTACATAGCCGAAGACTGATACCCAAACTAGATAGACCAATTATCTTTTAAAGTCAAACTTCCACCATAGAATAATACTATTGATAATTGAAATAATTATGAGAGTGGTTCACAAATGGGAATAAAATAAAACGACAATGAAATTAGTTTAAGACGAGATAAATATTAAATGCTTAAAATTTGTCTAGTTAATGGAAGAGAGCATTAATTAATTTCTGTTGTGGTGGCCACAGAATATCAGCGCCGGTCTGTTTTTCCGTGAGCAAACTGGCACATGCTGAGTGGTGACCTTTTTGGTTCCTTATTTTTGTAGTTGTAAAGTAGTTATTGTCAATGTAATGTAGACAAATAAATATATTTTCTTTCTTTCTTAAATTTTAGTGAACACATATCGTTATAGACCACTTAAGTCAAATAAGGACAATATGTATCGCCACATGCTACGATTCTGGCAGAGGTTTTTCTTCCGTATCTTCAATTCTCATCATAACATTTTCACTCCAAGTAATATAATATGTGAAGGAATGGCAGGTTGTGGTCTTTACATACCGCGATAAAACAAAAATTTCCTCATTTGATTTTGCCAGTTAAAAGTAGACACTTTTGTCAAGTACCGCGATTTGGAGCGTTATAACCAGAATGATAATAATGTCTCCCTTTGAATTGATAAACTTATTATTTAGCAGGTAATAGATGCCAGCATTCCAAACAATGTATTTAAAAAACAAATCAATATTGTAACAAGTGATACAGATGTAAGAACGGTATTGCGCAAGTGGTGCGTGCCACTTTTACTTTTGCGCGTAAAAAGAAAGACTAGTCTGGTTGGGTTGAATAACTGCAGATTGTCTTGAGTAACACTTGACAGGTTTGGCTAAAACGTTTCAATTGTCAGCGTTAGTTTGTCAGGAACTTTAATGCTTTGGTAAACGTTGCTAAACTTGTTTGACAATTGAACTAGATTAATAGTTCTTGTAAAAACGGAAAATACTTGAACTCAAATGACGACTCCATCTAAATGGACTATTGATTACTAACATTCGTATCGCTGATGATGATTGGAGTCCAGCGTGGTGCCGAAAATTCAATAAACGGAGAAATGATGCGGATAGTTTATCTTTGGACGTTCCTGGTGTATATCAAAACAATAATATACCTGTAACAATAATTGTTAAATTTTAAAGGAAATTAGCTTTTTAAAAACCTGAATCAGATATTTCAATTTTTGTGTTTATATATTAACATTATCAGTATTATATTTATCCATTGACCCTGAAATAAAAACATCGTCACCATGAAATCTGTCTCAGACCGAACAAAACAAACTAGTTTGCGTTTATAGATCGATGGTCTACACGTTCGCCTTGGTGTCGGTGTCATGTCTCACCGGTTGGCTGCTCTGTTATAAGAACAGAAGGAAATGGCTGGTGTTGAAATTTTAAATATACTTGCTATGAAGATGATTGAATTTGAAATGGATTTTTGTTTCGGACAAATATTAGTAACATTGAAATTGAAATGAATTTGAATGTTTTCGCGGCACTACATAAAGAAAGGAGAGACAGAAAACAGGGCATCGTGTACAGGCTGGCAACGTTTCTTTTTGGGATAGTTAAGTTTATTTTTTGAGGGAATACTGGTCACCTGAAGCTACCAGACACCCAGGGTTTCCAACGTAAAAGATATATGCACCACTGGTCCAGACTGGAATATTTGAGCTTTTCATGAATCTCGCTTGCTCTAATACCGGAGACTAGACCGATCTCCGCGGCTGCGTGGACAAGAGAAAGGATCACAATGTCCACACATAGTAATTAGTGACAAACTGCTTCTTCAATTGCTAAAACTAAACCTATCTATAAACTCTATTCCTGAGCATAAGTCTCATCTATAAGATCAATGCTCTAGGCGTCTTGATCTTGGTTTATTTAGTGAAAAGGAAAATGTTTCTATTGCTTTGTTCTATCCATTTTAGTGCACTTACCAGTAATGGGCTATGGCAGGGGACATCGTTGCGGACATAAAAGAGATTATTTTCTTTTACGTTCAAGTAATAAAATATAGGACCGTCACATAGTCACATTTCAACTTAAAATTGCGCCACCTCTTTCTAACGATACAATTTCATATAAAAATCTACAATAGTAGGTACTTTATATTCTTATTGATCTTTAATAGAAAAATGCCCAACACGTATGCTGTGTGTAGTCAAACCGGCTGTTACAATCGCAAGAACATACTGAAACAGGAAGCTACGTTTAACGACAAATTGATTTCCCTTCGACATATAAGGAACTTATGGCGTTCGTGATGTATTTTAACTTATTTTTGTACATTGAATTCAATGCAAAAAAGTTAGATACCAAACAAAATGAAAGTTAAGAAATTGGATCAACTCGATATCTATTCTTTATTTGTTTAATTAAGGACATCATGAGCCGAGATTAAAACATCGTTAAGTCAAAATAATTTCAAACCAAGTCGAAACAATTTCGGAGTCAGATAAACAGAAAAAGTATTTTACATTTGCAATAATACTAACAAACGGAAGCCATTTCCTTGTAGTTGAGTTGACAACGCAATTCCATAAATAATGCGAAAACTACCGAACGTAGCTTTTTATTGCAAGCGTTGTCCATTTTTAGTAAATCCACGTTTCTCAAATGTACGTGCGTTTGTAGCCCCGTAATTTTTTTAATACGTTGTACAAAACATTGAGACTATTTTTAAAATACCGGGCCTCAAATAAAGCATGACTGCACCGGTATTAGAAAGTGGTCCCATTGTCAGTCCGATTCACATAAATAAGAAAAGAAAAAAATTATATATTGTTTAAAAAATAAGAGTTACTAATTATGTGAACCAAGTATTTACATACTCATGGTAATTTGATTTAGAATAACTACGCAACTATAAGAAAGTTTAACACTGACGTAAGGATAACCAGAAACCAAACGACCGTGACATTGCTCTTCAACATTTCCTTAATATAAATCGTATTAAAATTCCCCGCAGTCTAGTTACAATATCGCAGACTGTTGGTTCTACAGCCCACCATTTTATCAGTGCACACTATAGGCTGACGCAACTTGCTGATGCAAAATAAATGTCAACCAGTGAACGGTCGAGCGGTCAAACCAGTCTGTAATGCTTAACGAGCAGTGAAACGAAACTATGTTAAGTGTAAATCATACAATAAGTAATGTTAAATTGTTAGTGAATTATACTGAAAAACAAATTTTCAAATATAAGTTTGGACTCGAAAGGAAGCAAGGCATAAATAAAGATAGAGCAATAAAGTTGTTTTACACATTTCGATATCATGATTAATATTACTAATAATACTTCATAACGTATGCTCAGACTCAGGCTTTCGCATTCCAAAAAAGAGCATAATGAAATTTTACTTAAAAATATATATGAAGTTTTACGATGGGTCGACCCTCCGGTCGCTGACTTAAGGAAAAGCATTATCAGCTTTGTCATCAACCCATATACGTACAAAATTAAGCTGGAGCCTACACAAAGAACCTTAGGTCATAGTTCGGACTTAGTTTAATACGAGTTGGGGCACGCATTGAATTAATTACCATTAACGCAAGTCATGATCTATAAATTGAACTTAATTTTATTTTGCAGGCACCCTACCACTTCTGGGTTTGAGGATGCAATATTTTTTCCAACTAAGCTATCACAACCAAAAGCAATAAATTAAATATAATTCATCGAATAAATCCATAAAAATCTAATCTAATCTACATTTTAATAGCTCTTTGAAAAACTGTCCCAGTAAAACTCTAAATGCCAAATAATAAAACCCATTATTATTTCTACAACCATTTATTATGTGTCATAAACTGTACTTGAACATTTAAAACAAGTTTAAACACTGATTAAATACCACCTACTAAAGCTCGTATTTTTTAAACACGGACATGATGCTTCCGCATTATTGGTTCCCACAAACAAGTAGTTCTTTTGACTCATGCAAAAATCAAATCGGTAATGATGACTAAGTTACGAAAGTGAAAGACAGCTAGGAGGAAACAAATACAATTAGTCATTTAGAAATTGTCTACCAGTTAAAGAGTGCTTATTTACGTATTATAGAGGTTTAAGAAAATTTAACACTTATTGCATCTCAAGTTCATCTATCGTAATTTGAGGATGTCGATATCGCTAAGAATTATATTGAATTTGACAGTTTTGTATGGCGACTAGTTCAGCGCCTCTATGCAGGTCACAAAGAACTGAAATTTTCCAGACAAGTCGCTAGCGACTATAGACATAATAATAATACTGTTTTTGTCTTCATAGTGTGTAAAGTTTAGAAATAGCCAGAGATGACAGTAGAAAGTAATAAATACGAGAATTTCTTTACTTTTATTTCATAAATTAGATCAATTAAACATTTTCACAGATCAAAAGGGAACAGTTAGAGATAGATACTAAGATAGAAAAGGACATTCGATGGTTTGGTCATATGGAAAAAATGGATGTTAGTAGAAAGACGACACAAATTTGTAGAACGAACGTGGATGAATAAAATAATATATGGAAAAGGTCGACCTTGGTATCCAAATCTCAACCAGACGACCAAATCTCAAGACGTATTCACATCACACACAATACAGATAATGTAATTCAGTGCAATGGTTACCTAAATTGATTTCAAGTAAAAAGAGATGACGTAAATTCGAGAGTAGATAACTGCGGTTTTATATTTGCTAAATAAAAAGATAGAAAGATAAAAATAGAAACAGTTTAAGACCTAAGAAATGCACAATAATTTCTTATTATATCCGTTGTTAAAGAACTTATAGTCGCATATATTTGCTTTTCAAACAAGCCAACATTTTAGATTCTTTGCAGGTCCAATGGCAAAGAAAAGGTGGTTAATTTTTATTTTTTGTGACTATAGTCCAGAACGGGGTGGTTTGCAATAATATTAGACGTAACTGGTTGATGACTAATACCACCTTAGTCAGCCGCGATCATAGGACTTATAAAGAGCCCAAAACGTTAGTTTGTTTGAAAAAACAAATATACTCCATTTTAGATCCGAAAAAAATATTCCATTTCCAATCGTTCGCAATAGCGAAAACCTAGAAACTCGGAAATGCTATTCTACATGAGAATTATATTTATATTTTCAAATACACTGTTGTGTTCAGAATGTATTATTATTATGTATGTAAACACTTTATTGTACAACACAAACAAATTACAAAAATAAGAGAGAAATAGAACGTTATTGTACAAAGGCGAGCTTATCCCATAAAGGGATTTCTTCCAGCTAACCTTTGAACAATTGAAAGGAAAGTTGGTTCCTGAGTCGGCAATAAAATCTAATAAATCATTAAATCGAATGCTACATACTCTATAATTAAAGAATAAATTTATTATATCAAATGTACACACGAAAACATAATATTAAATAAATGATGATTCACTAATACATATAAAATATACAATAAAATGAATGTATAAAATAAGACTATAATTAAATATGTGAAATGTAAATAAATATTTTGTAAGCTCTAACATGAGGAGTCTGAATTATCCCAAGATTTCAAAAGGGCACCCCTGTAAGCCCGAACCCAAGGTGACTGTCTGACCTGCACTGGGAGAAGGTTCCACATACGAGCAGAGTTCACTGTGAACGATTCCGAATACTTTTGTAAACTGTGTTGTGGAATGACGAGGGACAAATTAGTACCGAAACGCAGGCGGTCACCCATAGCCTGGCGGTATTGGAAACGCTCACGAAGATAACAAGGAGAAGAGTGATGGAAAAGGATTTTATGAGATGGATAGGCAGCAACTTCAGCTTATCTCTGAATCCGGAAATGTGATCGTACTTTTTCAAGCCGAACACAAATCTAATGCACTGGTTTTGAAGCCGCTCCAACTTGTTAAAAAGGTCCTCCGAAAGATCAAGGTAGGCAACGTCCCCATAATCCAAAAGAGGTACAAGTAGAGTGTATATGAGCATAAATTCGGTGGAGAGAGGAAGAAAGTACTGCAGCTGTTTGAGGGAATGAAGTGATACAAAGATTTTACGATTGACATCGGCGACTTGCTCCGACCAAGAAAGTGTCTGATCCATTATGATGCCCAAATTTTTACTGAAGACGAAAAAGGAATAATGGAATCATTCAGAACCAAATTGGGCACCACCATAGATTTCAACCTGGAGATGGAATGGCGACTGCCAATAATTAGGCTTGGGACTTTTGTGCATTTAAAAGTAGTCCGTAGTTCTTTGCCCACACCAAAACTTTTTGTAAGTGGGCATTTAACGTACCGACAGCAGAAACTCCATCCTCAAGGCGGTTTACAGTATAAATTTGAAGGTCATTGGCATAGAGATGGAAAGAAGAAGAGAGTGAAGATGTAATTTTACCGATAAAGACAGAAAAAAATATAGGAGATAAAACCCCACCCTGCGGAATGCCAGCCGTAATACTACACCAGTCCGAACGCTTGTCACCGATTTTAACGAACTGAGAACGACACGAATGGAACCAGGAAACCGCTATGGGAGGCAGATTTATGATTTTGAGTACAGCAAATAACAAATCAAAATCAACAGTGCTGAAGGCACTGCTGAAATCTAGCAACGTGAGAAAGGTAACTTTTTTATTTTGTATCTCGTGACGAATATCGTCAGTTTTTTTCACTAGGGCAGAAACCGTGCTATAACCTGCACGAAAACCAGACTACATATGGAAATATCATTTCGAAAATATCGTTTCGTAGGAGGTGGTTAGTGAGTCGACTGTGAACATAGTGCTCGAGGATTTTGGATATTACAGGGAGTATGTAGATAGGACGGTAACGGAAGAAAGACGAAGGGTTTGATTTTTTAGGGAGAGGAATCACGTGGGCTTGTTTCCATTCAGTGAGAAACACACCATTGGAAAACGAAAAATTGAAAATGTGAGCTAGGATAGGAGCCACCAGGTCCTGTATTGAGGTGATCATATCAAGACTCAAACCGTCATTGCCGACGGCCTTCGTAGTAACAGACTCAAGTATTTTCAACGCATCTGCTGCCGTAACCAAAGTCAAAAAGGGTGAAGCAAGACAAGGTGCATCGGCCAGTGTAGATAACGTTCTAGATTTAATAGTAGGATCTAAACATATCGTGGAAGATGCAATATAGTTGTTTAACGCGTCAAGATCGACATTGGAGGGAAAGACATGACCGGCTTTACCTATGCCCAGCGACTTCATATATTTCCACGCTTAGTAGACGGACAAGCGTCGATAGTGGAGTGAATATGTTTACGCCTAGCACTCCTGCAAAGCTTGTTGCAGCGGTTACGAAACCCGATGTAAGAAATACTGTTGGCTTCGGTGGGATTCCTCCGTAATTATTATTATAATGTCGTACTATACAACAGTGTTCGAGGGTAGATTTTTGAAAAAAGCAAGTGTATGTAGATGGTTATCATCCGATTTAAAGGCATGTAGCCTCCTCCATTCCTCACGATCCATAGCCAACTCCTTGACCTTTTCGGTGTAGAAGGTATGTAGCAAATATGGCAATGCAAAAATCTTCCAGTCAAAACCCACTAGTAAATTGGAGAATAAATTTTCCGTTTTACAAACAAACCGATGGAATGTATAATGTAGATCTTCCATCTGTGCTATAAAAATATTACAAATGAAATGAATAACTTTACTAACATTTTAATCTGTAACACGTTCACTGCAATTTCAGACCATTAATTCTCATAAGACCCTGTATCAGATAGCGTAATGCATTTAAAATGATTGATAACCTCACACCAAACGAATTATTGAAGAACGTTATAATCAAGACATTCACTTTAGAAACAAAAATGCCATTAACAAAGGTCAGTTCTAGCTAGCTTAGAAAGGAAACAATAGTGTTAATTTTCCGGGCCTTACAAAGTAAAACAAGAGATAATAATGACATAGTCGTGTTCAGATTTTATTGTTTTAAAGACATTGATTTTCATTGTAATAAGATCATCATATTGGACCCTTTTTGAATGGAGGCTTATACCTAGCTATGGATGCTACATATTGTGACATCGGTGGTATAGAATATATAGTTAAAAATATATTTTAGTTTACCTAAAAAGGTATTCAAAAACTATAATATTAGGTATTGTTATTAAACGAAGTGATTTCATAATTGGGTCGGTTTTTTTTTTATATTATACGTTCTTTCGACATTGTCAGAGATCAAATTAATATGGTTACATATCGTAATTTCAAAGTCGACTTCCTAACTTAAAAGAAACTTACCAATATAATTTATGAATTCAAACCTAAAGTTCCAGTAGTTAAGGTTGAAGTTAATTTTGAAGTTGTGGCTGAAGGTTATTGAATTGACCAGCTGTTTGTATAAGGATCGGAAGTGGTAAACGATATATCTTTACGGTTAGTGCGGTAAAAAGCGAGGACGTTAGCATTCCTGATATATAGTAATAGACCTTGTCAGAAGCTGATAGTTGGAAGTTGCAGAACGTAATTTGAACTGTGATTAGAAGATACGTTGGAAGAGTTATTAGACTCATTAGCAGCTATTATGATGAGGTTATATTTTGTTTTACATTCAAGTCTTGCAGTGGATTTTATCATCCGTTCCCATTGTTAGATTGTCCTGAAGCTGTACATTGTTCAAGAATACTTATTAACAGTTTATCTGATTTTGTAAACATATAATTTTCTACAGCTGAAAAATCGAGAGTTTATGAAGAGAGACTTTCATTTCATAGGGGTAACACGGAAAAGTTTTATTTTTACTAGAAATCTCAATAGGTTTAATATAAATTTTCGATCGTAATATGTCCGCAACGGTCCATTTCTTTCTTTCATTTTAAGAATTTGTGATATAAAAGCCTAATGTGCTGATAAATTTGTAAATTCATTTCCGGATAGGGAATTAATATTACAAACCCATAATCTTACTAGTACTTGGTACTTGGTGCAACGGGCTGGTATCCGCTACTCGACGACAAGGCGCCTATTTTGCGTTTAATATTACTAGTAATTTACGTTAATTAGATGATGATCTGTTAATAATTAAACTAGGCACAATCAAAACGGTTCATAGTATATAAATGGAATTTAAAAACACGACTTTGGTGATTTCGTCATTATACGCAATTTGGTATTATATATGAGATCTCGATAGCACCGATTTCTATAGTTTTCTTTATTTAGGTCTGACTGGGTGGTCTAAGTAAGGTTTTAAGAGTTTATGTCATGTATTTGTATTTTATGGTTTAAAACTTGTTTATGTATTGTATTAACGATCACAGTGTAATAGAAATGAACACGGTTTGTACTAAGCCTAATATAACAATACTTAACAAACAAACGGTAACCAAAACTATTCTCATTAGTAATATTTAATACTATGAGTTCCAGATCTATTATTAATACAAGCAAAATATCAAACGGCGTGTTTCTAGGCTCATTCTACGCCCGAAATTGTATTGATTTGCTTTAATTCATTCACGTCTCCGTGTGAATTTTATAATAAACGGTAAATTATGAATCATACCCCATTTTGCATTAAGGTTTCATGAATTGATCTTGTTGTCTAAAAGTATTTCGATAAAAACTTTATTTATACAACGTGTTTCTCCTACAACATACATTTTAGGTACCGGGTCTTGGCCCTGTACGATCCAACATACGTAGATGTGTAACAATCTTCTATTCTTTAGTTATGTTTCGTTCATTCCTTACTAACCAAGTAATGTATATGCAACGTTCAGTCCTTTGCCGAAACAAATTGGTCTGTTACAGTAAAAGGATACGTATTGGTTCTTTAGGGTCAACGCACTATCCGAAGGCCTCAGTAAAGTCTCATTTTTAAGGACCAAGTCCTTGAGCTTTGTGACGCTTTCGGTAGACGACTTTTTCGCCTTTAAACGTCTTTGGTGTTTAAATACACTAAAAACGTCTGCTACTTTAAATTTATTTTTTGTTTTATATTTTTGTTGGAGTGAGAAGCCAAAATAGTCTTGTTCGAAAATCAGATTGTTTGTTTAATAGCCAACCGAATGCAAAATAGATTTAATTTTGGAAATAAAACTAATTAATCGATTCTAAATCACCGATTTTTGCCATGGGATGTGTAAAGAGCTCGAATGGTTGGTTTATTTAAAAATATATATATATATATATGCGATTCGATCCAACAATAGTTTAAAGTCCAATTTATGGTTTTAATATTAATTTTTCAATGATCAACGTCTTTTTAAAAATAGATATTAAGGATTCTTACTTTAGGTTGTGTCTCAAAAAGTTATCACATCATATGGTTAAGTAGTAATTCCTAAATAAACACGAATTACATTTGATTGCTTATAAGTAAACAAAATTATTTATTTTTAGAGTCCGCTTGTTTGCTTCCCTATCTTTTTATTTCAACAATCGCGTCGTGATCTTATAGAGGGCCTTCTGACATAAGTAAGGGGTTTTTATGACCGCGCAAATGTGCTGGACGGAAATTGAGTGGAACTTTTTTATTTTCTCGCCACCCATCCGATCCATATATAACTCAGAACGTATTGAATCAAATGTCTTGACTTATTACTTAAGATGACGTCGGTGGGTTCTCTTTTCCTTTTGTCTTCCTTTGTGTGTTTCTTAATGGAGTTTCGTAGTTTTTTATTCTTTGTTAAACATATTGTATTGTACAGGCTATCAATATTTGTGTATTATAGTTTGTTAAATAACTATAAATAAAGTTATGAATGGTTCAGTACTTGCTCTTCAAATTGTACATAAGTTACGAATGATGTGTTTTGGTCGATCGTTTCAACAAATTTTAAATAAAATAGAATGTTGGTAAGGACCGATCAAGACGAATTCGCTCATAACCAAATCGAAGACGTTGTAAAGAAAGGCCAGTTGAAGAGTACTCTCAACCGACGAACGTGTACGAAAACATTGATCCATGTAGATGAGATGAAAGATATAAACTAATATTACTAGTTGTATGGATCTTACCACGGTATGACTTAGAAATGTCAGAATGAAAATAAAAAGTCTTACCGTAGTAAGAAAACTGTGACGTACGCTAAAGGTTTTAGTCTGTAAACAGTGACAAGGTCAGCCTTAGTTAACTCAGTATTATTCGTATTGTATAGTGTAAAATAAATATTAGTTACTTTATTAATGATAACATGCAAAAGTTTTTATTTCAAAAAAAGACGACCTCAAAACTGTGATTATCGGTTTTTTATTGGAATTACACCTATTTGTCAAGTTTTATTGTAATCGGTTAAAGGAAAGTGCGCGAAACTGGATACATTCCCTAGTTTGCCACCCTTAGAGGTGGAATATTTTCTTTAAATTTAATTGGGACCAATACTGAGCTATCCTCTTCCAAAAAAAAAAGAATCATCAAAATCGATGCACAAATGCCGAAGTAATCGCGTAGCATAGATTTTGAGCATCTCCTCCTTTTTATGTCGGTTAAAAATTGTCATGTGTGATGACAATAAATTATACACAGTCGATAAAATCCATATAATATTTAGAACCTGCAAAAATGGAAGTATTTGCTTCTTTATATAAAGTTGGCATTGTCAAATTACCCTGGCACCAAACTGCTGGTATATCAATTTTATAAAATTCCGACATTCCCTTTGAAAACTTTTACGCTGTTCACATTATTCTCTACGCGTAATTTTATATAGGTAAAATAAACATTGAAGTATTTTGATAACTCTAGGAAACAAATTAATACAAAGCAATAGAGTTCAAAATTACAAGTTTTGAAAATATTGCCCATCTACTCATCACTCAATAACTTGGGAGGACTTCAGTGCTTCAACAGTTGGGACTTACTAGAAAATATGAACAAAAACGTGAAAACGTGCCGATGACCGACGTTCAGAATTTTGCTTTCTTCACTCGCATCAGCCTTTACGTACACGCCCGTTCATTCTTGATACTTTGATCTGACCTTTTTCAATTTGATTAATATTCCCTCCACTAAGAGCAGAATTTGCCACTAGGCCCCATAAGCCCCGACTTAGCGCATAATGTCAGAGGGCACACGCTAAATAAAATATTAATTAAATAAAATAAAAATAAAACTCTTGGATTTAAGACCGCCTAAACTTTAAATCCGATCTTTTCTACACGTATACAATATTAACAATTTATAAATTTAATATATGTATATAATAATAAAATGTTTGTTTATGCTTTTATGGTAGATGATCGAACAGTACACGATTCATTAGTAAAGCCAATTTAGAGTCCACTCGTACGAAATCAATTATACAGCCAGCACCTAAACAAAAGTAGAGACATGGATAGAGGTAACACAAAGTTAATTTATACTGTTGTGTTAGGCGACAGAAATTAATTTTCTGGTTTTGCTGCTTCAACTTTTGATTGTTCGTCTTGATATCTAGTTGAGTCTACAAATTTAAGACATATTATCATTTTAATCTAAATTCCGTTTCACATACAAACCTACTTTTTCGATAACAAAGGGAATGCAAATCCTGATGACCTTGAAGAAATCGCTATGAAAGTAGCTTTCTCTGCACCGTGTCAGTATGTCAACGGATGTGTGCTGTTTGCCAACGCTGCCAAAATAACTAGGCGATTATTTAGCTGTTTTTTATATTTCTATTATCTTATTGATTGTGTATAACGACAAAGATTTAGCTAACATAATGAAATAGTACACCAGATAATTTAACATATAAGAAAATAAACCAAATCGAGACCCGCGCCCTGGAATATCCTGTTCAGGAGACTGGCAACGCTTCCCCTTCGGATAACTTCTTTTATATTATTTGTCAATTGGACAGTTTGTTCGGTGTTTAATTTTTATATGATATCAGTTGACGGGACAAACAAGTCGTGCACGTGGTGGAAGGCGACACGCCTATTCATGACAGTTGCAGTGATACGCAGTGATACTGCCATTGCGCCCGTTACCCTGAGACATAACTTAAGCCTTATGGGCTTGTAATTTCACTAGCATTCTATCCTTTTGAAACTGAAACGCAGTAATGCTCATATTAATGGTTGGCAACCGAAATAGATAAGTTGGCAATGCTAGCCTGGACGAACTCTTTCAAGGATCTCTACTGATCTTATGCTGCATCGGTTTTTGTCCTTTCAGAACTAAATGGAACTGAATGAATGGCACTACGTCTCTGCTTCTAAAAAGAGTTTATTGATTTTAGTCTAATAAAATCGACTGTGGATATTAACATCATTATTCATTCTTCTTTATCAAACTTTCAACCAACACTGGTTCAACGTTTTCAATTTGAAATATTTTGTTCATTCATAGTTTCGGATGTTAAATAACAAGGCTGGATTTTAGTTACGGCATGTGACATACTAGTTTTTAACTTCACAGAACAGTCTAGCCGTTTCAGATATTTCGTTGCTTTATGTTAATTCAAATGATAATGGTGAAAAGGAGGCCACAGGCCAAACTCCTCTCTAAAAAGTTTTCAGTGGGGCTAGCAAAACAGTGCGCGACCTGCACGAGAGCGACGTAAAGCGCGAGATATTGCTATTCCCTATGCGAGAATAAGTTTATCGCGTTTTATGTAGCTCTCGCACCCAATCGTGCTAGCCCATAAAATAGCGTTTGTTGAATCTTCTGGTGACCAGAGGCCTGGCTGCTGCATATGCCAAAGAAAAAACTTAGTAATCCAAAAAGAAAACATTGCCAGCTTTATGAACACTTTGCTCTTTTGACTAACTGAGTCTAAAGTAGGCAATTTCAATGCAATGTAAAAATTATAATTTAAAAAAAACTGTAAAGTTTGTAAATGAAAGGAATCCATTAACTTTTCTTGGAACTTCGTTATCATCAGCAACCTATTGCAGTCCACTGTGTACTTTTCGTGCCGGAAACCTTTTACAGATCGTCGCTCCATCGGGCGTATTACACTACGCTTGGCAAGTCGTGGTTTCCACTCAAGAATTCTTATTATATCAAAATTTGTGGAAAATATTCGACATTCCTGCAATATTTGATCAAAACTTAACAGTTTTTAAGCCTATGTAATTTTCCAAGTATATAATTTAACAGGAGAGTAATAACCTTGAAGTTAGATATTAGCTTTTAAGTCGTGTACGTAGTGAATGTACTTGTGTTTGATGAGTTATAATTCAAAATAGGATCAAAGTTCGTTTGTATGGGGCGCGCAGTCGTGTCCTCTAAAAATAAGAACGGTATTTTTCGATTCCTGTCTGAGACTCCGTTATAAGCTACGTTAGCAATTTGCTAGACAATTCCATGTAACAAAATTCCTGTTTAAATTATTAAGTAGTAAAGGAATCTCAAATTAATTCAAGCTTTGCAACGTCTTGTAATTACATTCTGAGCAAATTCGTCACCTCTCTAATTAAACTTTGAGTCTAATGAATGACCCTTGGAAACATCGAGTTTGAAAGATTTTTCAGCTCTTACTTTCAGGCCTTGTTTTAAAGGTGTGCTGCTAGGTAACGTATTATAACCGAAATTTTTATTTGTTTATAGGAATTATTTAACTACTTCGATAATTAATAAATATCCAGTTAATTATTAACAGTTGTATTGTAATCATACTACACAAACTTTTTAAGTGTCTTCAATAAGTGAAAGTTCACACGAAAGATATGAAAGGATTTGGAACTGTTACTATCGTTATTTTTTATAATATCAAGTGACGGGACGAACAAGTCGCGCGACTGGTGTTAAGCGACATGCCTGTCCAAAGCAGTTGTAATGTCACTCAGAGCTTTAAATCGCAAAGATTTTAAGGACATTAACACTACGCCTGTCACCCTCAGACAATAAGTTGACAACCTATAATTTCACCACTATAATGAAGAAATAGTATAATTTTAGAGATATTATACTTTAAGTTAGAGCAAATGCTACATTGTGAATTGTAGACCATTGATAACGAATTTTTTTCGTTATGCTTGCTAGTCATATTTACTACAAAGAAAGGTTGATTTTTAATATTTAACTTGCAATCTTTCTTCATCATTGGTTTATTTACTGTGTGATATAAATAATAGAATAACTCAGGTTCAAATATATTACCTTGTTGGACACCTTTCGACAAAAATGAAATTAAGTTTCTTTGTACGTGTAATATTTGTTTCACGTTACAATGCAATTTTCACACCTCCGAAAATACCAGTCTGCACAAAACAAGATTCGTAAAATTAGGGTCACAGCACAGTGCAGCGGAATGTATTGAGAAAGGCGGTTGCAGTGAAAGTGTTCCACTTCTTGACTCTATTGAACTGGGTTAGATTTTTATAATTTCTGCGACATGATAATGATTGCCAGATAACCACATCAATAAACTAATCTAAAACTAGGAAATTCCGATCCAACAATAAAGAGAGAAGAATACCCAGCCCAGAATCAATTTAGAAAAATTCATTTTCAGAAATTAGTCTTAAAGAGTTTTTTTTTATGTTTTGTAAACTGTCATAGAACAAAAGTTGTTGTTTATGATGTTAATAATATATATATCAAACCTTACAAAATACCTTTCAAAATGACCCTGAACTCTGTATAGTGTGTAGTAGAAAGTCTGCGTAAAACACTTGAAAATTTTATACGCCAACTTACAGTGCCTTTGCAGAAATAATTAAATATTTCTGTACTAAAAAGGTGTTTTTTTTATTTATTTCATTAATACAAATTAACTTTACGTTAACAGTGTACGGTTACTCCTATTAAGCTTATCAAGCCTGTGTCAGGAGATACCGCTCTTCCATAGCTATAAAAGCACATTTAACATTTTTTTTATATATACTTAATTTAGTGTTTATGTTTTACATTTCCAAACAATGTCAAAACCAACTATTTTTAACAATTTTCAACGTTCTTAACTTGTTATTTTAAATTTTATTTGAATCTTAAAACGTATGCGTGTGTTAGTGTGTGTGCGTGTGTGTTTTAACCTGTTGCCTTATTAATATAGATATTGAATGTCATATTGTGAAGTCGGAATGACGTAGTTTAGTGTTAACCGTGTGCTGCTGTCATAATTTTGTGTGTGGAAGTTATGAAATAAACATCGCATCTTTTTATTTAAGGCGATGTGTTACAATGCGAGCTTAGATTTTAGGAGGTTACCTGGTGGGTGGTCGTCTCTCTGTCCAACGATTTACGCGACGTAAATTAATAATATGAATAAAATAAGAACAGGCGGAGAAAATTTGGCGACAAGCGCCCGATGGTGACTGACAGGCAGCGGGCGGCGCGTCGTGTCATTAAATCACTAGGCAATTTGCAAACTTCGAGATAAATGTGAATTTAATAACTAAAGGGCTTCATAGGAAATGAAACTATTTTTCCGGATTTAAATCGCGTATATTTGTTTTTTCAAACAAACCGACGTTTCGGGCCCTTTACAGGTCCCATGGTCACGGTTGACTGAGGTGGTACAGTCTTCAACCAGTTATGTCTAATATTGATGCAAACCACCCTATTTTTTCCCTATAGTTACAATAGTTATTAATTAAATACCTTATTTTTAATTTTAAGAAAACATTTCAATTTACGCTATATTAAGTTTTACAAATTATTTTATTGAATGATTTTTTATTAAGTTCAATTTATTATTAATTATTAATAGAAATTAGAATAAACTAAAACATATTAATTAGTACTGCAGTCTTATGTCTGTTTGGGATTTTTCATTAGAGGAAATACTGGCTTCAGTTGAAAAGAAAATTTTGCGGGCTCTCTGTATTATTTAGAGAGAAAAATCTTTCTAACTACACAGAACTTGCTAAAAAAGTTAGATTAAGTCGCCTTACTTCCTCAAACTCGTATCATAAAGCACATAGTCAGTGAAAAGCTTCCTTCATATTTGCACACTAGCTTTAACCTATTCTTAAAGTAATACATACAAATTTACATCCTTGATAAGAAATTTAAAATAAATAACAAGTTTTGCTATCTCCTGAATAATCACCCTTTACAAGATATGAGTTTGAGAAAGTAAGGCACCGATATGTCGTTCATTTTTCATAGTTCATTTCAGATTTTTATTTTAGTCTATTTTAAGGATTTTGTATGATCGTAGCTATAAAATACATATGTACATCGTGTAACAAATAAACACTTTCTTTAGATAATATCGACACATCCGTAGAACAAAGGTCTATGTGTAAGACTACTTGTTCTCAGGACATAGTACATTTCGTTCGTTCTTCTTCGCTGTGAATGTCAGATCGACCTTTATTCGATTTTATATTTCCGAAACGAAGTAAGATATATAAGTTCTCAAAATACCCATAGGACCTAGTTTGAATAACGAAATTGTTCTCGTAACGTACTTATTCTCTATTCGCTATATAATCATATCGGACTCTGTTCTTCGGATAAGTCGATATCCTTAGGTGCGTCGTATATCTTTTACAAGACCATTATTATAAGTAAATTTTATTTTATTTTAATTATTTTTGGAAAACTCATAGCTAGGTAACAAGAATAGCATAGTAAGTATAACACACGCCTGACTGACCAGAGCGTGTATGCTGAGGGCTAATTAAAAGGTTCCGCAGATAATTATTTGCAGTGATAGAAAAAAACAATAAAGTTGTCGACTTAAAAAAAAACAAACATAATAAATATAAATAACCAAATTAAATACGTTAAACAGTTATAGTAGCTACATATAATAGAAAAACGTATCACTGAGTAAGCATTTTAGTTGAACGAGTTCAACTCATCTTTTAATTAAGGAGTTAAATGAGCGAGATGGTCTATTTAAAAATGCGTTATGCCTATAATTTGTCCTAACCCTAGGAACGTAAAGGGTGATAGGATTCCCCAATGCAACCTTGCCTATACGTATATAAAACCATTATTTTTAAATAATAATTGTTAGTAAATAATAAATATATTATTAAAATTATTGTTATTAAATACCTCAACCATTTTATTTAATAAAAACAGAACGAGAAATTATTTCCCAAGTGGTATCAGATAAATAAAAAAATGTTTCCACTGCATACGAGTGACCATTTTTGGATTGAATAATTTGATATAAGAACAATATTACTATAATGTCAAAGTCGCGTCATAGTGTCAATTGAATGAATGAATCGTCACAAAGCCGCTTAAACAACATCATAGTTTTAACATTATAATAAGCTCACTTTAAGTGCGGCAACGTAAGATTAAAGTAATATTCATTTTAAGACCTTATGGTAAGCCGCCTGGAGCGTAAGTGGTAGAAGTCTGTAGTCTGTCTACGCCCGTGAGAAACAGGAGAGTACAGGTACAATTATAATTGAAGTTTAGAGATGTACAGAGGCGTAAAGACAAACTGGCCAAGTGCATTTCGCCACGTAAACGATTCATTCTTGCGTAAAAAAATTTTGGTTACTGGTAGTAAAGGAACTGCAGGCAGGGAACCCACAGTCAAAGCTGACGCTATATATAATTGGAAATGTAAAACCCTTCGTGTGAAACATAGAAATACCCATAACATAGAGTGGAAGCCATACAAACTACTTTCAATTTCTAATTATCAAAATCAATTTTTTACTTTGAGAATATAGGTAATATGTACAAAGATATCCAATCTTATATTTGCAACTGCAAAACCTGTATTATCATCACAGACATCAACATTAACGAGTTAACCAACTTTAAAAATTAACTTTGCTTAACTGAACACATAATTAGGCAATTCATATATTATCTAAAGGAAGCAAAGTGGTTAATAGTTCGCATTGGTGGTCTTACCCAACATTACAGGTTATGGTGCGCGTACGCAACGTCCGAAGTTGCGCAAACTTCGGCCTTTTGTGTAAAGGGACATTATGAGAATGCAAATATTGTGTGACGATTATTGTGAAACTAGATATCTGATGTCATATAGTTAGACACGAAAGTTACGATTGTATTATAATCATACTACACAAACTTTTTAAGTGTCTTTAATAAGTGAAAGTTCAGACGAAAGACATGAAAGGATTTGGAACTATTACTATCGTTATTTTTTAAAATATCAAGTGACGGGGACGAACAAGTCGTGCGCCTGATGGTTAGTTACACGCCTTTCCATAACAGTTGCAGTGCCACTCAGAGCTTTAAATCGCAAAGATCTCAGGGGATTCAGACATAAATTGACAAGTCCCACGTGCCTGTGATTTCACCAGCACCCTTACCCTTCCAAACCGGAACGCAGTAATGCTCACATTACTGCTTGGCGGCAAAAATAGGTAGGGTCGCAGTAATTCCCTGAATGAACACTCTTCTTTATAAGGAACTCTACTACTACAAAAATGTTGTTGACCAGATTCTTTGCAGAGGGATGATAAATCTTAAACAATGCAATTGCGTGTTGTTTTCTAAATTAATAGAGAAAAGATTTACCAAACTATATACCGAGTGAATTAGCAAATCTCCTTATGAACTTACCGCGTGATCATTAAATACCGTTTTAACCTAATCCATCTTTTGTATGCTAATATTACTCCTTGGCGGCAGAAATAGGTAGGTTGGCATTACTTCCGTGGACGAACTCGTTCACAGCGAGTTCTACTCCTGCTAAAATATATTTAGTCTTGTGATACTTTCATCACCCGCCTTTCGCAGATCATTCGTCAGTCAAGCAGCAGTAGAACTCCTTGTGAGAGAGATCGTTCAGGGAAGTACTGCCCTCTTTCCTATTTCCAAGCACTAATGTGACCATTACAGCGTTCTGGTGTTTAAGGGTAAGGGCGCTGGTGAAATCACAGACATATCGACTGTGAACTGGCAATCGGTACTATCTCAATTTTAACAACTTTACAGGATGATGAAAAAAGTTGTTTGCGTCATTTATATAGCATCTGTTTTATTAAATAAAAATACGTTATAACGTGTCTACCTTGACCATAGACTGACGTTTGTCAAATAGATGTCAGATGGATTTGCCTTTTACGCGCTATCGGCGG